>NC_035171.2:300000-452943 GCF_001659605.2 Manihot esculenta | reverse complement strand
GTTGAGGAGTTGGTATATGCAAGTATGGAGAGCTTGAAGGGAAGGGAGGAGATGGTTTGCCATTGAAACTGAGTTCTGGATGAACTCAAGGTTCGGCAGCCGAAGGTTCATTCGGCCGCCGAACCTCTTGCATGGTGGCTTAGGCTGCACAGCTTGCCCCCGAGTGTTTTGCATGTTCGGCTCTGTTTGGGGGATTCGGCCGCCAAAGTGCCGCCGAAGGTGAGAGACTTCGTCTCTGGAGTGCCTTGTGGCCTCCGAAACTTGCCCCCGAAAGGGTTCGGCCGCCGAACATAGAGATTCGGCCGCCGAAGGTGCTTGAGTTTCGTCTCTGGAGAGGACATTCGGCCGCCGAACCTGCCGCCGAAAGTGTTCTGTCCAGCTTTCCTTTGCTTGCTTTGCATGACTATTAGGGTGAGTGTAAGGGGATTCTTGGGGAGTTTAAGAGAGTTGGTCATAAGCTTGTTTGGTCCCTCATTTGAGTCTTTATGTGCTTATACAGACCAGAGGAACCAGAGAGAGCAGCAGTGAGTACTGCTCCAGAGATTCAGAACCTGCAGAGTCAGTCAGTCCAGTTAGCCAGAGGTGAGTGGAACTAAACTTAATGCTTTTTGAATTGATCAAAGACATGTTTTAGCATATCTCATGCATCATGATTATGCCATAAGTTGATTGCATTAGTATCCACGAATATGTTGCATTGCATTGTTATTGTTGATGTGGGTAAATGCTGAATGATCCCATAGTCACAGACAGGAAGTCCAGGAGCCTTTGACTACGCCCTGGCACGTATAGCAAAGACCAGGAGCCTTTGACTACGCCCTGGCAGGTATAGCAAAGTCCAGGAGCCTTTGACTACGCCCTGGCAATGGTAAGTTCACAGGTGTTATATACACATATACATATATGACAGGAAGACCAGGTGCTCGATTCTACGCCCTGGCACAGAGTTACTGGGACTATGTGGTGACAGGTTTACTCTTGATATGGCTTGTCTGTGATATGACGCATTCCATGAGATCATATTTTACTGAGATGTTTTACTGTTCTACTCACTGGGCTATAGAGCTCATCCCACTCCCTTAACCCCAGTTTTGCAGGTTCAGTATTCAGTGTACAGTGTACAGGAAGGGACAGTCCAGCAGAGTACAGGAAAAGAGAAGAGACCTGTAATAGCCTAGAGTGGACATGTAATATTAAAGAGATGTAATAGTTGTTGCTTGACCTAGACCTAGTGATGTATATGTTTTGTACATGATCTGTATATGTATATATGTTTTCCTGTATGTGAAAACCAGGCTTAACAGGTATGAGATAACCCATCTAGAGCAAGCTCTAGTCAGGGATACAGAGTACAGAGTACATGAGTACAGAGTACAGAGATAGTGCATGCACAGGTTAAGCCTTGGTTCAGTAAAGAGTTTTATTTTCACATAAAATGTATGATCATGTATGAGGTTTACAGGTACACAGAGAGTATAGCAGGCTTGCTACGGGTTCTGGCGGCCTTAAGCCGACCTGAATCCTAGCGCCGGTGACGGTCCTTTTTGGGGTCGTTACATCCACATTCTAACTATTACATACATAAGACTTCATTACTCTTCTTGACTTCTCTGTCTAACCCGTACCTACAAACCTGGGGAATTTGGGAGAGGGATGAGCTACTAGAGCCCAGTGAGCAGAGTCATAAAGCATTTAAAACACATGCTATCATGGAATGCATCACATCACAATTAATCATATCAAGGATGAACTTGTCACCATTTAGCCCTCTACATATTCCAATCATGCCAGGGGCGTAGTGCAGGCCACACCTGGTCTTTCTCTTATACATAACATAACATACATAATCCATGGTGCCAGGGGCGTAGTGCAGACCACGTCCGGTCTTTCTCTTACATAGTGCCAGGGGCGTAGTGCAGGCCACACTTGGACTTCCATACCATATCATCATGTCATAACATATGAGGGCTAATGGATCATTCAACATCCATCCACATCAACAACATATTATGCAATGCAACATATTCGTGATTTCTAATGCAAACAACCTAAAATATCACATGGCATCCGTGATGCATGAACATGCTCAAAACTGATTTATTTACTTAAGAGCATAAGAGTTATTCCACTCACCTCTGGCTAGCTCTGACACTGACTGAAGCAACTGACTCACTGCTGGGGTCCTCGGTTCCTCGGGTCCGAACCTACACAGGTGGACTCAAATGCGGGACCAAACAACTAGAACATCACTCTAAAAACATCCCCCAAAAACCCCCTAAAACATCATGAAACAACCATAGAAGAACATGCAAAGGAGGCCTGGACAGGGCACTTTCGGCGGCAGGTTCGGCGGCCGAAAGTCCCTCCAGAGCCGAAAGTCAGGCAGGTTCGGCGGCACCTTCGGCGGCCGAAACTCCCAGACAGAGGCGAAACTCATGCATGTTCGGCGGCACTTTCGGCGGCCGAAACTCCCAGACAGAGACGAAAGTCTCCTTTCGAGGGCAAGCTTCGGCAGCCGAAGGCTGCCTCCACAAGAGGGTTCGGCGGCCGAAAGTCCCTTCGGCTGCCGAACCTGGTTTCTCCCAAAGGGCAGAAACTTGGTTCAAACATGCACAAATGCCTCCAAACTCAAACCATCATGCATTTAGCTCAACCAAAACATGCAAACAAGCTCCTAGGGGTCTCAAACTACCTTAAACCCCAACTACAACACATCAAACGCACATTACAAGCCACATTGCTCAAAAACTCATAAAAAACTCATAAACTCAACATAAGCTTACTCATGCATTTTCTACCCCAAGAACTTCATAAAACTTACTTAAAACATAATATAAGCTAGAGATCGACTCTTACCTCTTGAAGATTGAGAGTAGAGGTGACCAAACTTGGAGTTGGGAGAGATTTGAGTTCTTGAACCTCAAAGCTCCAAAATTTTGCTCAAAAGTTCAAATCTTCAAAACAAAGTTAAAACAAATGAAAAACTTGAAAGATCTAGAGGAAAAACATCAAAGATCGGTGAGGGACGGCGGAGAGCTCACCTTGGCCGAAAATGGGGAAAAAGCTCACCCGTTTTCGGCTAAGGGACCCTTTTATAGTGGCTGGCTAGGCCACGTTCGGGGGCCGAACGTGCCTCCGCATGCATGCCATGTTCGGTGGCCGAACTTGAGGTTCGGCGGCCGAACCTAGACTTCCCTCACTTATGCCTTCGGGGGCCTAAGGCACACCCGAAATGCATGCATGTTCGGCGGCCGAACTTTGAGTTTCGGCGGCCGAACCTTGAGTTTCGGCGGCTGAACCTGAGTTTTCCTCCAAAGTTGTTTTCATTCAAAAACTCATTTCCTCTTTACTTAAAATCATCAAAAACATTAAAACATTTCATGAAAACATGGTTTTACCCTTCTAGAAGTCTCCGACATCCGAGATTCCACCGGACGGTAGGAATTCCAATACCGGAGTCTAGCCGAGTATTACAGGTAGCCCCACCACGAAGTCCATAGCTATATTCTCCCATTTCCACTCTGGAATAGGTAGTGGGTTAAGCATTCCAGCCGGCTTCTAATGTTCCAGTTTCACCCTCTGACACACTTCGCAGGCTGACACAACTGTGCCACTTCTCTTTTCATAGCTGGCCACCAATAAACCTTTTTCAAATCTTGATACATCTTGGTGGCTCTAGGGTGAACGCTGTATCTGGCATTATGAGCCTCTCTCATAATGTCTCCCTTCAGCCCTACATCATCTGGTACACACAATCTGCTCCCGTAGTGGAGGATCCCCTTGCTGTCAAATCTGAACTCATTGTCTTTGCCTAACTGAACAGTCCTGGCAATCTTCACTAACTCTGGGTCCTCATGCTGTTTCTGAGCCACCTGCTCTAGAAACACGGGTGCCACTCTCATCTGGGCAACTAAAGCACCTGTACCAGACAACTCCAACTGTAGACCTTCATTCATGAGCTCGAAGAACTCCCTCACTATTGGCCTCCTCTCTGCTGAAATATGAGACAAACTGCCAAATGATTTTCGGCTTAAGGCGTCCGCCACAACATTCGCCTTACCCGGATGATACTGGATCTTGCAATCGTAGTCACTTAGCAGTTCTACCCATCTTCTCTGTCTCAAATTCAAATCTCTTTGACTCAGGATGTACTGTAGGCTCTTATGATCTGTGAAGATCTCACATTTTACCCCATAAAGGTAATGCCTCCACATCTTGAGTGCAAAGATTACCGCTGCCATCTCTAGGTCATGTGTAGGGTAATTCAACTCGTGCTTTTTCAGCTGCCTAGAAGCATAAGCAATCACCCTTTCATTCTGCATTAGCACACAACCCAGTCCCACACGGGACGCATCACAAAAGACTGAAAAGTCTTCATTACTAGATGGCAGAGCTAACACTGGTGCTGAAGTCAACCTCCTCTTTAGCTCCTCAAAGCTCTCTTCACACTGGTCGGTCCACACGAACCTCTGGTTCTTCTTGGTCAATCTGGTCATGGGAGCTGCAATCTTAGAGAAGTCCTGAACGAACCTCCTGTAGTAACCTGCTAGACCCAAGAAGCTCTTGATCTCTGTTACTGTGGTGGGTCTAGGCCAGTTAGCTACAGCTTCCACTTTCTTAGGGTCTACCTCGATTCCATTTTCTGACACCACATGCCCCAAGAAAGAGATGCTCCTCAGCCATAATTCACACTTGGAGAACATGGCATACAAGCCATGTTCCCTCAAGGTCTGCAGAACTAACCTCAGATGATGGGTATGCTCCTCTGCATTCCTGGAATACACTAAGATATCATCTATGAAGACAATAACGAAGTGATCCAGGTATTGACTGAAAACTCTGTTCATGAGATCCATGAATGCTGCAGGGGCATTGGTTAACCCGAACAGCATCACAAGGAACTCATAATGCCCATATCTGGTCTTGAAGGCTGTCTTCGGCACATCCTCTTCTCTTATCCTTAGCTGATGGTACCCCGATCTCAGATCTATCTTGGAGAAACAACCTGCTCCAGCTAGCTGGTCAAATAGATCGTCGAGCCTTGGCAACGGGTACTTATTCTTGGTAGTGACCTTGTTCAACTGCCTGTAGTCGATACAAAGTCTAAGGGATCCATCCTTCTTTTTCACAAATAGCACTGGAGCACCCCAAGGTGAGGTACTCGGTCGGATGAAACCCCTATCTACCAGCTCTTGCAACTGTTCTTTTAACTCTTTCAATTCTGCTGGTGCCATCCTATAGGGAGGGATAGAGATCGGTCTGGTTCCAGGCATCAATTCAATTTCGAACTCTATTTTCCTAGCAGGCGGTAAACCTGGCAGCTCGTCTGGGAACACATCTAAAAACTCACTGACTACGAGCACTGAGGCAGGTTCTTTAACATGACTATCCAGCTCCCTCACATGAGCTAGAAAACCCTGACAACCCCTCCTGAGTAGCCTACGAGCCTGAAGGGCTGATATCAAACCTCTAGGTGTACTCCCCCTGTCTCCTCTGAAGACAACCTCTGACCCATCCTGACATCTGAACCTGACTACCTTGTCCCTGCAGTCCAAGGTAGCACCATGGGTAGACAACCAATCCATCCCTAGAATGACGTCAAAATCTGTCAAATCTAGAACCACAAGGTCGGCGGACAGGCATCTTCCCTCCACAAAAACTGGACTATACTGGCAGACTGACTCTGCCACTGACGGGTCACACTTGGGTCCACTGACCCATAGGGGACACTCTAACCCAGAGACCATCAATCCCAACCTCTCGACGGCCCTCAGAGCAATGAAAGAATGAGATGCACCAGGGTCCATTAATGCATACACATCAGAACTACCAATGATGAGATTACCTGACACCACGGTGTTGGATGTGTTTGCCTCCTGCTGAGTCATGGTGAAGATCCGTGCTAGAGCAGACGGACCCTCACCCCTGAAGCCCACTGAAGAAGAGGCTGCCCCTCTTCCTCGGCCTCTACCACTAGCCTGAGTCGCGGCTGGAGCTGCTGGCTGAGCCACACTACCAGAAGCTGTCTGCTGAGACTGTGCCATAGAAGCTACTCTAGGATACTCCCGTGCCATGTGTCCCTCCTGCCCACATCTGACGCAGGCTGTCGTCCCAACCAGACATACTCCCTTGTGTGGCTTCCCACACTTCATACATGTTGTAGTACCTGCACCCGAGCTCGAGCCACTACCTAGTCCCAGACCTGACTTGATCTTATTCCAGAACTTGCTCTTCTTTGACTTCTTGGAGCCCCTGCCCCACTTCTTACTGCCTGAACTCAGAGAAGAAGGATCAAATCTTCCCCCACCTGGGGTCTTGGAACCAGAAGGCTGTGCTACTGACTGTTTAAATTTCCCTTCGATGATTGCACTAGCCTCCATTCTCCGAGCCATATCCATAATGGCATGGAAACTCTCCCTCTCTGTTGACTGAATCAATGAGGAATACCTGGAATGGAGCTTCATGATATACCTCCTTGACTTCTTCTGATCTGTGTCCAGATTCTACCCAGCATACGGCAACAGCTCCAAGAATCTGTCTGTATACTCGTCCACGCTCATCTCATCCGTCTGCCTCAACTGCTCAAATTCAATCATTTTCAACTCCCTGGAACTGTCAGGGAAAGCCCATCCTGCAAACTCATTTGCAAACTCCTCCCATGATAGGCTGTCCATCCTTGGGTTTACATAGTTCTTAAACCACTCTCGGGCCTTCTTGTATTTTAATGTGAACCCAGCCATCTGAATGGCTCTATTGTCATCAGCTCCTATCTCATCTGTAATTGTCTTGACCCTCTCTAGGTACATAAACGGGTCATCACCGGTTTCAAACTGGGGAGCACCCAGCTTCATGTAGTCGGTCATCTTGACCTTGCTCCCCCCAGATGAGCTAGGTTTAGGGTCTTGGGTTGCTGGGACAGCAGGTGCTGCTGGTGGTGGAGGAGGTGCAGCATCCCCTGGGGTAGGGTCTGCTGGACTTGGATGGTAGGGTGGGGGTGGGTACATAGGGTACTGTGGGTACGGTGGGTAGAAAGGTGGGTATGGCATCTGAGAGTGATAAGGGTTAAAACTAGGGTAATCCAATGTACCTCCCATCGAATACCCGGGATTATATGAAAAGGGTGGGTAGAAAGGTGGCTGAACAAATCCCGAGGCCTGAGTGCCTCCTTGGGACTCTCCCATTCCCTCTTCCGACATACTCACTCCTAAACTGCCATCCCTCCTCTGATCCACATCCATCTGATCCCCCACATCTTCTGACATATCACCTTGCACTGTTCCCCTTACTGATCTGCTTCTACCCAAATCCAAAGACCTTCTAGGGTCTCTTACTGCTCTTTCTCTGTTGGACCTACTTGACATTTCCCTAGGCAATGCAGGAGGACGGGCATCAGTGCCCTCATCCTGGGGTGGTACTCCAGTCAATCGTGCAGATTGACGAGTTCCTCTCATCCTGTTTTCTGAAAACAGCACACACCACATGGAACATTAGCATCAAATGGTTCATGTGCAAACACATGAACCCACATCACATACATCACATATCATAGCATAACATTAATGCACATGCATATAATCATGGCATTTCACATCATCATTCAAGACAGGACTCTTTATCCTATCCTAGTGGACATGATCTTCTTATTGTGCTTGACCTTCTATAACATCTATGAGCCCGACACTCTAGGTCCGACCATATGAACCTAGGGCTCTGATACCAATCTGTAACGACCCGAAAATTGGACCGCTACCGGCGTTAGGATCCAGGTCGGTATAAGGCCGCCGGGACCCGTAGCAAGCCTGACATTTATCCTGTGAACCTGTTTAATCCCATACATGATCAACATATACATAATAACTTTGAACTTTTCCTTACATTTATTCATTCTTTCATTCATTCACCAAACTCAACCTGTGCATGCACAATACATAGACATAAACATTAACTCCTCTTTGGAGCCTCATCATAGCCCCAATGGGGTGACATCATATAAATTGAGTTTGGTTACATAAACATTAATAAAATCATGTACTCAGAGGGATTAACAACATTACACTATAGTCAAGCACAACTCTAAACTTCCATAAGCATCATTACATCACATTTCTATATCATACTTTTACATAACTGTACTCAACATAACATATCATCATTTATCATGTCCACACTAGCTATTACAAGACCATGACTTTATTACTCTTGCTGACCTCCTGGTCTACCCTGTACCTATATACCTGGGGGTTAAGAGAGAGGGGTGAGCTACTAGAGCCCAGTGAGCAGAATAATAAAACATAGCATTTAAAACATATGATATCATGGAATGCATCACAGCACAAACATTTCACATCAAGGATGAACTTGTCACCACTTAGCCCTCCATACAGTCTAATCATGCCAGGGGCGTAGTGCAGGCACACCTGGACTTCCATAGCATATCATACATATTCAGTCATGCCGGCGGCGTAGTGCAGGCTCACCCGGACTTCCATAGTCTGTCATACTATATGAGGGCTAATGGATCATTCAACATTCATCCACATCAACAACATAAAGTGCAATGCGACATATTCATGAATTCTAATGCAAACACCCTAGTATATCTCATGGCATTCATGATGCGTGAATCATGCTAAAACATTCATTATTTATTTTGAAATCATAGAGAGTTATTCCACTCACCTCTGGCTAGCTCTGACAAGACTCGAAAGCAGCTATCTCACTGCTGGGGTCCTCGGTTCCTCGGGTCCGAACCTACACAGGTGGACTCAATTGAGGGACCTAACAAACATAAACATAACTCTAAACTACTCCCCAAAAACCCCCCTAGAACATCATGAAACAATCATAGAAAAACATGCAAAGGAGGGCTGGACAGGGCACTTTCGGCGGCAGGTTCGGCGGCCGAAAGTCCCTCCAGAGCCGAAAGTCCCTCCAGAGCCGAAAGTCAGGTAGGTTCGGCGGCACCTTCGGCGGCCGAAGCTCCCAGACAGAGACGAAACTCATGCATGTTCGGGGGCACCTTCGGCGGCCGAAAGTCCCTTCCAGAGCCAAAAGTCATCTTTCGGGGGCAGGGTTCGGCAGCCGATTCATGCTACCACAGGCAGGTTCGGCGGCCAAAAGGACCTTCGGCTGCTGAACCTGGTTTCTCCCAGAAGGGCAGAAACTCAGCTCAACATGCATAAACGCCTCCCAACTCATTTAATCATGTATTTTCCTATTCTACAACATGCATACTCAAGCATACAAGCTCTTAGGGGCTCCAAACTATCCTAAGCCCCATCTACAACACATCAAACAAGCACATACAAGCCACATTGTCCATGAACACATCAAAAACCCATAAACTCAACATAAACCTATACATGCATTTCTACGCCAAAAACTTCATAAAACTTACTTAAAACATGAAAGGAACTATGGATCTACTCTTACCTCTTGTAGAACGAGAGGAGAGACGATCTGACTCGGAGATGGGAGAGATCCGCTCTTTGGTCTCCAAGTTTCCAAAACTTGCTCTTTTTGCTCTAAACTCTTCAAATCAATATAAAGCTTGTTAAAACATGAAAGATTGGAGGGAAAAAGCAAAAATGAACCAAAGGAGAGCATGAACTCACCGTGGCCGAAAATAGGGAGAAAACTCGCCCGTTTCGGCCATGGAGCTCTTATATAGGGCTGGCAGACCACCTTTCGGCAGCCGAACGTGCCCCCACATCTCATGCAAGTTCGGCGGCCGAACATGAGGTTCGGCGGTCGAACCTTTGAGACTTGCGGAAGCCTAACTTGCCCCCCTAAACCATCCCACGTTCGGCGGCCGAACTTGGAAATGCCTCCTTGGTCTTTTTCATTTAAAACTCAATTTCCTTTTTAATTAAAATCATAAAATACATTAAACATTTCATGAAAACATGGTTTTTCCCTTCTAGAGGTTTCCGACATCCAAGATTCCACCGGACGGTAGGAATTCCGATACTGGAGTCTAGCCGGGTATTACAACAGTAAAGTTGCTTCAGGTTGATCATTTCCAAAATTAGCAAGTAACCTACGAAGCCAAATAGCTTGATTTGAGGCTGCAGCAGCTGCTATATACTTTGCCTCCGCGGTAGACTGAGCAACAACTTCTTATTTATTAGAAATCCAAGAAAATTAACATGATCCAAGAGAAAATAGATAACCTAAAGTGCTCTTCATATATTCAGCACTACCAGCCCAATCACTGTCAACATATCCTTCAAGTTTTGCATTTTCATTCTTCGAATACAACACACCATAATCAGAGGTGCCTTTCAAATATTTCAGAAAAATGAGAATTACTTGGAGAGTTCATGAACCTAGCTAAGAAACTTGCTGTGAACATAATATTAGGTCTTGTTGAAGTTAAGAATAACAAACTCCCAATTAGACTTCTATAACTTGTAGTGTCTATTATGGAATCATCATCCTCTTTACTAAGCTTCATATTTGGATCAAGAGGAGTTGCCACAGCTTTGCATTGATTTAGATTGAACCTTTTAAGGACATCAAATATATATTTTCTTTGTGAAATGAAAATTCTAAAATGTGATTGCTCAATCTCCATACCCAAAAAATAGGTCATTAAGCCTAGATCAGACATCTCAAACTCCATTTGCATTTGGAGCTTAAAATCTTTTATCAATTCTGAAGAGCTTCCGGTAACAAGCATATCATCAACATATAGAGAAATAATTAAGATATTTCTATCTTGACATATTCTTATAAAGAGAGTAGCTTCATTCAAGCTCCTCCTAAAATTATGATGGATCAAATAATCATCAATTCTAGAATACCATACCCTTAGAGCCTATTTTAATCCGTATAAAGCCTTCTTTAGCTTATAGACTTTGTCTTCATGTCCAACAATAATAAATCCTTCAGGTTGGTGAACATAAATCTCCTCCTGAAGCAATCCATTTAAAAAAGCCGATTTGACATCAAGATGGAATCTACCCTCCATCCTTTTTGAACTGCAAATGCAAGTAATAGTCTGATGGTGTCATGTCTTGCTACTGGAGCAAAAGTATCCCCAAAATTAATTCCTGGCAGGTGAGCATAGCCCTTCACAACAAGTCTTGCTTTGTGTTTGAACATGGTGCCATTTGGATTCAGTTTTGTTCTAAATACCCACTTTACTCCAATTACATGCTTTTCTTTTGGTTCGGCAATGAGTTCCCACGTTTTGTTTTTGTCAATCATAGCCATTTCATCTTCCATAGCTTGCTGCCATTCAAGAAACTTGCTTGCCTCTTGATAATTAGATGGCTCCATATTCACCATATTACATTTTTCATAAATTTCAGCAATTGACTTGGTTTTTACATTAGGAGAACCAAGTTTAGAATCACTTCCATCATCATAGGAAGCATGCAATTCTGAAATTGCATCTTCTTGCTGTCTTCTTACAATAGAATCATTTGAAGGCATCTCAACCTCTTCCTTCTTCCAATTCCAAAAAGCTTGCTCATTCACCACCATATCCCTTGCAACCATTATCTTATTAGATTTTAGTTCAAGAATTCTATAACCCTTGGAATTTGCAGCATATCCGAGGAAAATTCCCACCATAGCTTTATCATCCAGCTTAGATCTCTTTACATCAGGAACATGAACATAACAAGGAGAGCCAAATACTTTGAGGTGTTTAACAGATGATTTCCAACCAAACCAAGCTTCATATGGAGTCATTCCTTTAACAGATTTAGTGGGAAGCCTGTTTAAGAGATAAACAGCTGTAAATACTGTTTCTGCCCATAAGTGCTTTGGTAAGTTCTTCTCAACCAACATACACCTTGCCATTTCAATAATAGTTATGTTTCTCCTCTCAGAAGCACCATTTTGTTGAGGTGTAGAGCTCACAGTCAATTGATGTTGAATACAAGCTGATTCATAGAACTTATCAAACTCCAAAGAGTTATACTCCATGCCATTATCTGACCTCAAGGTCTTAATTTTCATGCCACATTGGTTTTCTATTAGAGCTTTAAATTTCTTGAATACAGAGAATGCTTGAGATTTGGCACTTAGAAACTAGACCCATGTCATTCTTGAAAAATCATTAATAAATAGAATAAAATACCTGTTCCCACTCATTGAGGGAACTGACATAGGGCCACAAACATCAGTGTGGACAAGCTCCAGCTTTTTTCCAGCTCTAACAACTTGATTTACAGGAAAAGATTGTCTATGCATCTTTCCAAGTTGGCAAGCTTGGCACACATCATCATTTAGATGGATCTCAGGCATGTCTTTAACTAAATCAATTGAAGAGAGAGATTTTAAAGCACTTAAATTAAAGTGGCCAAATCTCTTATGCCATAACTTCACATCAACATCAGCAGCATTATATACATGATGAGATGCATTAATTTGTTATATCAAAGGGAAAGCAATTATCAATCATGGTGACTTTAGTAATCTCAGCACCAGTAGAATCATAGATAATGCAAGATTCATCTTTAAAAAAGATAGAATAATTTTTTCTCAATAATTGGGCAACACTCAACAAGTTCTGATTCCAGCCAGGAACAAGTAACACATCAGAAATAAACTTTGTACCTGACCTGGAGTGCATTCAGCTTGCACTAGTTGGCCATTTGCCAACTTAACTTTTGTTTTGATAGATGAATCTAGAGAAGAGAACAAATCAACATCTTTGGCCATGTGTACAGTGCAACCACTATCAATAAACCATGTGCAAGAGCTGTTTAAAAAGGAAGAAGAGTGATGAGAGGCCATAAACAAATGCTCTTCAGCTTCTTGTTTATAATACCCGGCTAAACTCCGGTATCGGAATTCCTACCGTCCGGTGGAATCTCGGGTGCT
This sequence comes from Manihot esculenta, assembly GCF_001659605.2. Classification (NCBI taxonomy): domain Eukaryota; kingdom Viridiplantae; phylum Streptophyta; class Magnoliopsida; order Malpighiales; family Euphorbiaceae; genus Manihot; species Manihot esculenta. The sequence goes on along the minus strand of NC_035171.2, from coordinate 440,106 downwards.
GGAAACCTTTAGAAGGGTAAAATCACGTTTTTATAAAATATTTTCATGTATTTTATGGTTTTAAGTAAGAAAGAAATTAAGTTTTGAATGAAAAAGACCATGGAGGCATTTCCAGGTTCGGCCGCCGAACGTGGGATGGCTTAGGGGGCATGTTAGGCTTCCGAAAGCAGTTTACTTTCGACCGCCGAACTTGCATGAGTTTTGGTTTCGCCTTCGGCTTCCGAAGGTGGCCTGGCCAGCCACCTATAAGAGGCCCATGGCCGAGAAACGGGAGAGTTTTCTCCCCCTTTTCGGCCAACGGTGAGTCCATGCTCTTCCACGGTTAGTTTTGTTGATTTTCCTCAAATCTTTCAAGTTTTAACAAGTTTTAACTTGGTTTTGAAGATTTATGAGCTTAGAACAAGCTTTGGAGACCCAAGGAGTTAGATCTCTCCCATCTCCGTTTTGGACCACCTCTCCTCTCGATCTTCAAGAGGTAAGAGTCGATCTTTAGCTCATTATATGTTTTTAACAAGTTTCATGAAGGTTTTTGGGGTAGAAATACATGTTTAGGTTTATAGTGAGTTTTTGGTTAATGTTGAGTATATGGACAATGTGTGTTGTATATGCATGTTTGATGTGTTTTGGTTGGGGTTTAGGATAGTTTGAGGCCCCTATGAGCTGATGTATGAGTGTATGCATGTTGTGGAAGTGTTGGTTTTGAGTTGAATGGCTTGGAATGAAAATGTGCATTGTGGAGGCTGAGTTCTGCCCTTTGGAAGAACTCAGGTTCGGCAGTCGAAGGGACTTTCGGCCGCCGAACCTGCCTGTGGAGGCAAGCCTTCGGCTGCCGAACCCTGCCCCCGAAAGTGGACTTTCGGCTCTGGAAGGGAGTTTCGGCCGCCGAAGGTGCCGCCGAACATGCATGAGTTTCGTCTCTAGAAGGAACCTTCTGCCGCCGAAAGTGCCGCCGAAGGTGCATGACTTTCGGCTCTAGAGGGACTTTCGGCCGCCGAACATGCCGCCGAAAGTGCCCTGTTCAGCCTTCCTTTGCATGTTTTCTATGATTGTTTTAAGGTATTTTAGGGGGTTTTTTGCGGAGTATTTTAGAGTCATGTTCATGTATGTTTGGTCCCTCATTTGAGTCCACTTGTGTAGGTTCGGACCCGAGGAACCGAGGACCCCAGCAGTGAGATAGCTGCTTCAGTGTCTTGTCAGAGCTAGCCTGAGGTGAGTGGAATAAACCTTTATTGTAACGATCCGGAAACTGGATCGCTACCGGTGCTAGGATCCAGATCGGCTTAAGGCCGCCGGGACCCATAGCAAGCCAAACATTCATCCTGTGAACCTGTTTAATCCCATACATGATCAACAACATACATAAAAATTTTAAACTTTTCTTTCGATTCATTCACCAAACTCAACCTGTGCATGCACTATTCATAACATAGGCATCAATCCCTCATTGAAGTCCTCATCAAATACTCCAATGAGATAACATAACATAACATATATTAAGTTTGGTTTACATAAACATCAATAAAAAGATCATGTACTCAAAAGGGATTAACAACATACTATGGTTGTAACAGCCCGACCCTTTCACCAGCACTGTTACCGTTCACGGCCCAGGGCTATCCCTCGCCTGGCCTCGTGCCACCTCGGGCTTTCCACTGGCGTCGTGAACAGCTTTTAACATCCATTCACCCTCATGAGTTCCTGGCAGGATTTGTTCCCTTGGGTTCTTGCATCGCATCCTTCCCCAAGTGGATTTGGCCCAAATTTCCCTTTGGAAATTAGGTCGCCTCCCCCACTACTCGAACCCTTGACCTCCCACTTTAAGGGAATAGTCTGGTGAGAGTGAACAATTGGTACTCACTCTCACTGTAACAGCCCGAAAATCGAACTGCTACCGGCACTAGGATCCAGATCGACTTAAGGTCGCCGGGACCCGTAGTAAGCCTGCTATCCTGTCTGTGTACCTGTGAAATCCCATACATGATCATACTTTTTCTGTCAAACCATTAAAACTGTTCTTTCCTCCAGGGCTTAACCTGTGCATGCACTGATTCTGCTATCTCTTATCCGTCTCTAAGCGGATAAACTCATAATGTTAAGCCTGGATGTCTCATATACATCAACAAGAAAAGATACATACATATACTGAGCATGTGAAAACACAAAGGGATTACAACTCTTAGAAGTCAAGCACAAGTCTATACACTGTACACCATCTCTTTTCAATACATGTCCACTCTAACTATTACAATACTCTTCTTCTTCCATACCCTGCTGAACTCCCTCCTGGACTCTGAACCTGCACAACTGGGGATAGGGGAGAGGGATGAGCTATACAAGCCCAATGAGTAGAACTATAAAACATGATCTCATGGAATGCATCACATCACAGACATTTCATCTCAAGGACAAACATGACCACCAAAATTCTCACTAGGAGGATGCCTGGCCTAGCCAGGTCTTACAACCTCAATTTGCCTGGCCCGGCCAGGTCTTACAAACTCTGCTCGCCTGGCCCAGCCAGGTCTTACGATAATCTGCCGCCTGGCCTAGCCAGGTCTTACCTACAGAAGGCTGCCTGGCCCGGCCAGGTCTTACACAGAGTTAGGGCTATTGGGGTCGCCTAGGTCCATCCATCTCATCATGTACATCGTATTATGCAATGCAATGCGCCATATTCGTGAAACTAGTGCACTCAACCTACTATAGTCATCATGATGCATGCCACATGCTAAAGCAGTTTAGTTCAGAAAAGAGAAGTTCCACTCACCTCTGGCTGACTCTGGACTACCTCTGCAGGTTCTGAACCTGAGCTCACTGCTGACCTCCCTGATTCCTCTGGTCCGTTCCTACACAGGTGGACTCAAATGAGGGACCAAACTAACTCAAGAACCGCTCTAAGAAACTCCCCAAAAGCCCTCTAAAAGATCCTAACACAATCACATAAAACATGCAAAAGAAGGCTGGACAGGGCACTTTCGGCGGCATGTTCGGCGGCCGAAACCCCTCTCCAGAGACGAAACTCATGCATGTTCGGCGGCACCTTCGGCAGCCGAAAGTCTCGTCCAGAGACGAACCTCAACCTTTGGCGGCACTTTCGGCGGCCGAACCTTGCCTCCAGAGACGAAAGTCCAAATGTTCGGGGGCAAGCTTTGGCAGCCGAAACTGCCTCCACAAGGGGTTCGGCGGCCGAACCTGGCTTTGTCCAGTGGACAGAACCCTGCTCTGTTTCATGCAAATCTCCCCCAAAATTTACCCAACATGCATAGCAACTACTCCCAACTAACACATACCATATAACATGCATAAAGAGGTCCAAAACTCTCCTAAAACCTCAAACAAACACATCAAACAACACTGAACATGCTTGAACACAAACATCTCCCAAAAACCTCCCTTAAACCTAATCATGCATACTACCCATCCAACTCCCATAAAACCTTCAAAACTCATCAAAGAAGTTCAGGATCAACCCTTACCTCCTAAAGAACTTAAGGATGAGTGATCCTAACGTGGAGATAGGGAGAAAACCTCTTCCAAAGCTCCAAGCTTCAAAACTTACTATTTTTGCTCAAAACCTTCAAAACACACCAAAACACTTAAAACCTTTGAAAGATTTGGTGAAAAACATGAAAGTCAACGTGGGAGAGGCTTGAACTCACCTCTGGCTGCAAGTGGAGGAGAAATATCCTCCTTCCACCGACCCTTGGCCCTTTTTATAGGTGGCTGGCCAGACCACATTCGGCAGCCGAACGTGAATCCGAAACCATGCAATGTTCGGCGGCCGAACCTTTGCATGTCTCCCTTGTTGCTTTTCTTTCAAAACTCATTTCCTTTAACACTTTAAAACATTCAAAACCCATAAAAACACATGAAAACATATGTCTTACCCTTCTCGAGGGTCCGACACTCGAGATTCCACCGGTCTATAGGAATTCCGATGCCGAACTCAAGCCGGGTATTACACTCACCAGACTATTCCCTTAAAGTGGGAGGTCAAGGGTTCGAGTAGTGGGGGAGGCGACCTAATTTCCAAAGGGAAATTTGGGCCAAATCCACTTGGGGAAGGATGCGATGCAAGAACCCAAGGGGACAAATCCTGCCAGGAACCCGTGAGGGTGAATGGATGTTAAAAGCTGTTCACGACGCCAGTGGAAAGCCCGAGGTGGCACGAGGCCAGGCGAGGGATAGCCCTGGGCCGTGAACGGTAACAGTGCCGGTGAAAGGGCCGGGCTGTTACAATGGTCAAGCACAGTTCTAAACTTTCATAAACATTATTACATTACATAATATTCATGTCCACATCTAGCTATTACAAAAAACATAATTCTACTCCTGCTGACCTCCTGGTCTACCCTGCACCTGCAAACCTGGGGGTTAAGGGAGAGGGGTGAGCTATAAAGCCCAGTGAGCAGAATAATAAAACATTTAATTTATATTTCATGCTTTCATGGAATGCAACACATCACAAATAATTCACATCAAGGATGAACTTGTCACCAATAGCCCACTACTGAATCCAATAGTGCCAGGGGCGTAGATTGGGCCTCACTGGTCTTTCTCTTACATTACATTCATAACATAACATTCCAATATGCCAGGGGCGTAGAATGGGCCTCGCTGGTCTTTCTCTTACATGGTACCAGGGGCGTAGAATGGGCCTCACTGGTCTTCCGTATCGTATCATATCATAACGTAGTGCGGCTAAAGGATCATCCAACATTCATCCACATCATCAACATATTATGCAATGCAACATATTCGTGAATTCTAATGCAAACAACCTAGAATATCTCATGGCATTCATGATGCATGTATCATGCTCATAATTCATTTATTTATTTTGAAACATAATAAAGTATTCCACTCACCTCTGGCTGAAGCTCTAACAGACTCAGAAGCAGCTGAACTCACTGCTGGGGTCCTCGGTTCCTCGGGTCCGAACCTACACAGGTGGACTCAAATGAGGGACCTAACATACATAAACATGACTCTAAAATACTCCCTAAAAACCCCCTAAAACACCATAAAACAATCACATAAATCATGCAAAAGAAGGCTGAACAGGGCACTTTCGGCGGCAAGTTCGGCGGCCGAAAGTCCCTCCAGAGTCGAAAGTCATGCAGGTTCGGCGGCACCTTCAGTGGCCGAAAGTGCCCTCCAGAGACGAAAGTCCATTTTCGGAGGCAGGCTTCGGCAGCCGAAAGTTGGCCTCCACAGGCAGGTTCGGCGGCCGAAAGTCCCTTCGGCTGCCGAACCTGGTTTCTCCCAAAGGGCAGAAACCCGGCTCCAACATGCACAATTGCCTCCCAACTCATCCAATCATGCATTTTCCTATTCTACAACATGCATACTCAAGCATACAAGCTCCTAGGGGCTTCAAACTATCCTAAACCCCATCCACAACACATCAAACAACCCACATTGCTCAAAAATATAATATAAACCCATAAGATCAACAATAACCTAAACATGCATTTTTACCCCATAGATCTTCATAAAACTTGTTTAAAACATGCAAGAAAGGTTGGATCTAAGCTTACCTCTTGAAGATCGAGAGGAAAGACGATCCTAGCTTGGAGGTAGGGAGAAATCAACCCTTTGGTCTCCAAGCTTCCCAACTTGTTCTTTTGCTCAAAAATCTTCAAACCAAGTGAAAACTCATCAGAAAAATCATGAAGATTCGAAGGAAGAAGCTCAAAATCGATGAGGGACGGCAGAGAACTCACCTTGGCCGAAAACGGGGAGAAAAGTTCACCTGTTCGGACATGGGGACCTCTTTATAGGTGGCTAGCCAGACCACTTTCGGGGGCCTAACGTGCCTCCGCATGCATGCCATGTTCGGCGGCCGAACTTAAGGTTCGGCGGCCAAACCTGGACTTCCCTCAATTATGCCTTCGGGGGCCTAAAGCACTCCTGAAGCGCATGCACGTTCGGCGGCCGAACTTGGGATTCGGTGGCTGAACCTGAGTCTTCCTCCAAGGCTATTTTCATTTCAAAACTCAATTTCCTTTTCACTTAAAATCATAAAAATACATCAAAACATTTTATAAAAACATAATTTTACCCTTCTAGAGGTTTCCGACATCCGAGATTCCACCGGACGGTAGGAATTTCGATACCGGAGTCTAGCCGGGTATTACATTTATGTTTTAAATTAATGAAAGTTTTAGTATTATTCATACATCACGAATGCCATGAGATATATTAGGGTGCTTGCATTAGAAATCACGAATATGTTGCATTGCATACTATGATGTTGATGTGGATGAATGTTGAATGATCCTTTAGCCCTCATATGATATGATGACATGATATGATGACATGATATGATATGATGACATGATATGATATGATGACACGGTATGAAAGTCCAAGTGTGGCCTGCACTACGCCCCTGGCACCATGTAAGTGAAAGACCGGGTGTGGCCTACACTACGCCCCCGGCATGATTGGATATGTATGATATGACATGTGTAAGAGAAAGACCAGGTGTGGCCTGTACTACGCCCCTGGCATGATTGGATTATGTAGAGGGCTATTGGTGACAAGTTCATCCTTGATGTGTTATGTTTGTGATGTGATGCATTTCATGAAAGCATGAACTTTAATGTAATGTTTTTACTATTCTGCTCACTAGACTCTAATAGCTCACCCCTCTCCCTTAACCCCCAGGTTTGCAGGTACGGGATAGACCAGGAGGTCGTCAAGAGTAAAGAAGTCATGTTTTATGTATTAGCTAGATGTGGACATGAAAATATTATAATGTATAGTACTGAATGGTTATGTAATGTAATGATGATTATTGAGGATAGAATTGTGCTTGGCCCTAGAGTATGTTAATCCCTTTTTGATACATGATCCTTTAATGAGATGTTTTATTGATGTTCATGTAAACCAAGCTTAATGTATGTTATGATACCCCATTGGAGCATTTGATGAGGGCTCCAGTGTGAGGTTTATGTTTATGAGTTGTGCATGCACAGGTTAAGCTTGGTAAATGAAAGAAAAAATTTTGTGGCTATGAGTTTATGTATGATCATGTATGGGATTAAAAAGGTATACAGGATGTATGTTAGCTTGCTACGGGTCCCGGCGGCCTTATGTCGATCTGGATCCTAGCGCCGGTAGCGGTCCGGTTTCCAGGTCGTTACATTGTTGTTGATTTTCAATAGAGTTAGCGTGATGGGTTGATTGCTACTTCTCCTGCTGCTCCTTGTTTTGCTTTGCTTTGCAGAATTTTTCAATATGGCCATGCTTTTTACAATACCAACATTGTAACACCGGTTTACCTTTATGTCAACAATCTTTTTCCAAGTGATTTGTCCTTTTACAGATGCTACATGGAGGGAACTTGCCTTTTCTTGCATCTTTTCTTGAATTCTCAACTGATTTGCTCTTCCCCTGCTTTTCATGGGAGAATTTCTTCCCATTTTTGCTTGGAGTTGGTTTCCCCTTTTGCTTCACTTGAAATGCAGATTTACTGATTTCTTGATTCCTCATGGAGCATCTCTGTTCCTGAGCTTGAAGCTTGCTGATGAGTTTAGTAACCGTGAGAGTCTTAAGATCACATGATTCCTCAATTGCAAAAATTTTTTACTCAAATTTCTCCGGAAGACTAATCAGAATCTTCTCAACAACCTGACTATCAGGAAATTGAGCACCATAAAGTCTCATTTGATTCACCAACTCTATTAGCTTTGAGGAATACTGCTTTATGGTTTCTCCTTCCTTCATCCTCAACATCTCAAATTCTCTCTTTAGAGTTAGAAGCTTGACTGATCTAGCTCTTTCACTTCCTTGGAATTCATCTCTCAGCTTGTCCCATGCCTCCTTGGCTGTTTGAGCTCCCAAGATTCTTGGAAAAATTGCATCTGAAACAGATTGATGGATGAATGTCAAGGCTTTAAATTTTTTGGAACACTCATCATTATGATACTTGATTTGCGCCAATGTAGGATCTGCGGGCAATGGAGCAGGTTCTCTACCTGTAGAAACAACCTCCCATAGATCATGAGCCTTCAAGAATGCTGTCATTTTGACAGCCTAGAAATCATAATTCTCTCCAGTAAAAATAGGAGCTGAAATGGAGAAAATGCTTGCTGATATTTTTTAGAGACCAACGAAATTAAAAAGAAAACAGAGGAAGACTTAATTACTCAAACAAAAAATATAGGACCCGTAGGAAAAAGGGCTATGATACCACTGTTGGAGCTAAATAGATCAAACATAAACTGATATTAATGAAGTAGAAAGGAAGACAACATAGACATGAAAGAAAATAGATTCACAGCTATCGGAAGAAAACCCTTTTCTCTTATATTTCAAAGCACACTTACATACATCATCAGAACATCTTTTTGCTTTACACATTTATATATATATATATATATATATATATATAAAGCGAAAAGAGAATTTTCTTTACAATATCCCTATAAATATATATGTATATATATATATATTTACAGGGATATTATAAAAAAAATTCTAAGTGACAAAATTATAGTCTTTACATTTGTTAATAAAAGAGAGTGGTTTGATAAGACACCACTAAAGTTCTCTAAAATTAACTACAGCTATACTTAATTAATTTACTAAATATTCTGTAACCTTGATCGAGAAAACTCTCAATTCTTACAAAAATTAAGGATTTAGTTTAGGGAAGCAAATGCAAGGAATTCAGGATCATGTTCTAACATGGCCATTACGTTGTCATCTAGTGTCATCCATGCTTCTATTCCATTGTTTCTTCCAACATCTTTCAAAATTATGAAATTGGAATCACACGGACTACTTCTACTGGCTTCTCCAAAAATCCCAACCCAAACAGGCTTTCCCCACCCGAAATCAATTTCACTGAAATCAAACTTATGCCAACTGAAGAAGCTGAATACATCTGTCTTTCCACTGCCAATATCTGCTAGTCTGTCCAGGTGCTCAAAAATGGCTACGCACCCTTCGCCAGATAGTTTCTTTATGTACTCACTATTGATTTTTCCAACACCTTCTCTTACAAGGGCCACTAGTTCTTGCATCCCCATCTCTGTCTCATCTGGGTTATAGCTAGTGATTGCAGACCAAACAAGATTTCCTATGGAATATCTTGACAGGCGTGGCTTTGCTATTCTTCTTATGTTCACTGCTTGAGACAGAACAGATGCTCTTGGAGAACCTGATATTGATCTACAAGCATTCATGCAACATCTCCAAATGAAACAACACAATCCTTCAACCCGTGTCGGCCTCTCTACGAATTTACTTCTTCCTTTGGCTGTCAGAGTAGCCACTGCATTGGCACCAAAAACGAATCTTCTAGTCCTGAAACTTCTTCTGCTAAACCAGAGGCTTTCCATTAATGATGTATAGTACGAAGGTAATGATTGTTGAGGAGGAAAGAGCGATGAAGCCTCAGATAAATTAGGATTTATAGCTTCATAAGCAGAGCCCCTTGCATTGGCTGCCCAGCTTTTGATGAAGGAACTCCCAGTAATTCCGTCGTTGATCTTGTGTGAGAAGCACATTCCAAGTGCAATTCCACCACAATCGAACATGTTCACTTGCACAGCTACTTGTGCTACCGTGGGATTTGGTTGTTGGCAAAAGGGTTGGCATGGAAGGAATTGGTTAAGCAACTCCATTGGAGGGTGTTGAAGGAAATCAGACAAATGACCCTTTACTCGGGCTTCGATGAAAGGAACACCCTCTTCGTAGTTATGGATGAAATAATTGTCCTTCACCCTTCCGGAGAGAGGGTAGAATGGAGTTAGAGTCTTTGAGAGTGCGGATTTGAGCTGAGTTAAGAACTGGGTGCTCTTCAAATGAGCATGGATGGGGTAGAAGAGAATGAGTGGGGAATAGGATGTGGGAGTAAGCTGATCTAAAAGGCAAAGCTTGAAAGGTTTCAGATGATGAACGGGCGAAGAAGGTTTAATGCTTTCCACTGAAATGACTGCAACTTCCATAGCTTGATGGGCTTTCAGTTACAATGCAGGAAATTGAGTACAAGGAGCAAGAGAAACGCCTTGGTGGCCACATGTGAGGTGCTTGGTCATGGCTGTCCATGTGTGTGGCGGAATGGAAACGCCTTGGTGGGCCATGTGCAAGTGAAGATGCTGTCCATATGAAGTGGAATTGAAGTGCGGTCCCCTTGAGTGAGCGTAAGTGGCGGGCCAGCGTGAGTGGCTGGCCATTGCGTGGAGGTTGGTGAAGATTGGTCCATGTGAAGAGGTCCATGTGAAGAGGTTTTGAAGCTGGCCCATGTGTGTGAATTTGTGGAGTGCGGGCCGGTCCACGTGCTTGGTCTGGTGGGCGGTCCCGTGAGCTTGGTCTGGTCCATGTGCGGGAATGGGCCGTCTAAAGTGAAGTGGATTGAATATTTTCTGCATTTTAGCCCGACTTGAATCCCACTTAGCAGACTTACTCTTTTTTGCTCCAAATAATACAGTTTTAGGGGATTTTCTCCAAATTTTACACAATTTTCTGCAAAATAATATTAAAAGCACTAAATTAAGCAGAAATCATGTAAATATTCATCAATAATATTAATATAAATTAGACTAATTTATGCTCTATCACATTAGGCAGCATGATTTTTAATTTTCATTTGTATTTCAATCATCTCAATTATTCATTTAATATGATTGTGTTTAAATTTTAAATTACAAACTAAATTAATCTATTCATTATTTTAGAAATTTTATTCATTTAAGCTCTTTAATTTTGCCTAATATAAAATTATTTTTTCTTTTAATTATTTACTTATCTAGTAATTAATAATGATCATTGTATATACAACGAACGATTGTATCTGATAGTGGCAAATGCATTATAAGATCGCAAAAGTTTTTCTATTTCATGTAATGAAACCAAATCATGGAGAAAATGTAAAGAAAAGACAAAGCCATTTAAAATTGTTGGAGCTAAATAGATCAAACATAAACTGACATTAATGAAGTAGAAAGGAAGACAATATAGACATGAAAGAAAATAGACTCACAGCTACCGGAAGAAAACTCTTTTCTCTTATATTTCAAAACACACTTACATACATCATCATCAGAACATCTTTTTGCTTTACACATTTATATATATATATATATATTTACAGAGATATTACAAGGGTTCCAAAAAATTTTAGGTGGCAAAATTATAGTTTTTACATTTGTCAACAAAAGAGTGGCTTGATAAGATACCACTAAAGTTCTCTAGAATTAACTACAATTATACTTAATTAATTTACTAAATATTCTGGAACCTTCATTGATAAAACTCTCAATTCTAACACTCCTCCTTGAGAGTTTTTTTAGAAACTACCAACTTGCTTCTCAAACATTCAAACCTGTTTTTTGAAAGTGCCTTGGTGAGGATATCAGCAACCTGCATCTCAGATTTGCAATGCACTAGCTTCACTTCTTGATTTCTTTCAGCTTCTCTGATTGCATGACACTTGACTAAGATGTGTTTGGTCCTACCATGTTGCACTGGATTGTTAGCAATGGCAATAGCTGACTTGTTTTCACACCACAGTAAAGTTGCTTCAGGTTGATCATTTCCAAAATTAGCAAGTAACCTACGAAGCCAAATAGCTTGATTTGAGGTTGCAGCAGCTGCTATATACTTTGCCTCCGCGGTAGACTGAGCAACAACTTCTTATTTATTAGAAATCCAAGAAAATTAACCTGATCCAAGAGAAAATAGATAACCTAAAGTGCTCTTCATATATTCAGCACTACTAGCCCAATCACTGTCAACATATCCTTCAAGTTTTGCATTTTCATTCTTCGAATACAACACACCATAATCAGAGGTGCCTTTCAAATATTTCAGAACTCTCTTAGCAGCCATAAAATGAGAATTACTTGGAGAGTTCATGAACCTAGCTAAGAAACTTGCTGTGAACATAATATCAGGTCTTGTTGAAGTTAAGAATAACAAACTCCCAACTAGACTTCTATAACTTATAGTGTCTATTATGGAATCATCATCCTCTTTACTAAGCTTCATATTTGGATCAAGAGGAGTTGCCACAGCTTTGCATTGATTCAGATTGAACCTTTTAAGGACATCAAATATATATTTTCTTTGTGAAATGAAAATTCTAGAATGTGATTGCTCAATCTTCATACCCAAAAAATAGATCATTAAGCCTAGATCAGACATCTCAAACTCCATTTGCATTTGGAGCTTAAAATCTTTTATCAATTCTGAAGAGCTTTCGGTAACAAGCATATCATCAACATATAGAGAAATAATTAAGATATTTCTATCTTGACATGTTCTTATAAAGAGAGTAGCTTCATTCAAGCTCCTCCTAAAATCATGATGGATCAAATAATCATCAATTCTAGAATACTATACCCTTAGAGCCTGTTTTAATCCGTATAAAGCCTTCTTTAGCTTATAGACTTTGTCTTCATGTCCAACAATAATAAATCCTTCAGGTTGGTGAACATAAATCTCCTCCTGAAGCAATCCATTTAAAAAAGCCGATTTGACATCAAGATGGAATCTACCCTCCATCCTTTTTGAATTGTAAATGCAAGTAATAGTCTGATGGTGTCATGTCTTGCTACTGGAGCAAAAGTATCCCCAAAATCAATTCCTGGCAGCTGAGCATAGCCCTTCACAACAAGTCTTGCTTTGTGTTTGAACATGGTGCCATTTGGATTCAGTTTTGTTCTAAATACCCACTTTACTCCAATTACATGCTTTTCTTTTGGTTCGGCAATGAGTTCCCACGTTTTGTTTTTGTCAATCATAGCCATTTCATCTTCCATAGCTTGCTGCCATTTAGGAAACTTGCTTGCCTCTTGATAATTAGATGGCTCCATATTCACCATATTACATTTTTCATAAATTTCAGCAATTGACTTGGTTTTTACATTAGGAGAACCAAGTTCAGAATCACTTCCATCATCATAGGAAGCATGCAATTCTGAAATTGCATCTTCTTGCTGTCTTCTTACAATAGAATCATTTGAAGGCATCTCAACCTCTTCCTTCTTCCAATTCCAAAAAGCTTGCTCATTCACCACCATATCCCTTGCAACCATTATCTTATTAGATTTTAGTTCAAGAATTCTATAACCCTTGGAATTTGCAGCATATCCAAGGAAAATTCCCACCATAGCTTTATCATCCAGCTTAGATCTCTTTACATCAGGAACATGAACATAACAAGGAGAGCCAAATACTTTGAGGTGTTTAACAGATGATTTCCAACCAAACCAAGCTTCATATGGAGTCATTCCTTTAACAGACTTAGTGGGAAGCCTGTTTAAGAGATAAACAGCTGTAAATACTGTTTCTGCCCATAAGTGCTTTGGTAAGTTCTTCTCAACCAACATACACCTTGCCATTTCAACAATAGTTCTGTTTCTCCTCTCAGAAGCACCATTTTGTTGAGGTGTAGAGCTCACAGTCAATTGATGTTGAATACAAGCTGATTCATAGAACTTCTCAAACTCCGAAGAGTTATACTCCATGCCATTATCTGACCTCAAGGTCTTAATTTTCATGCCACATTGGTTTTCTATTAGAACTTTAAATTTCTTGAATACAGAGAATGCTTGAGATTTGGCACTTAGAAACTAGACCCATGTCATTTTTGAAAAATCATCAATAAATAGAATAAAATACTTGTTCCCACTCATTGAGGGAACTGACATAGGGCCACAAACATTAGTGTGGACAAGCTCCAGCTTTTTTCCAGCTCTAACAACTTGATTTACAGGAAAAGATTGTCTATGCATCTTTCCAAGTTGGCAAGCTTGGCACACATCATCATTTAGATGGATCTCAGGCATGTCTTTGACTAAATCAATTGAAGAGAGAGATTTTAAAGCACTTAAATTAAAGTGGCCAAATCTCTTATGCCATAACTTCACATCAACATCAGCAGCATTATATACATGATGAGATGCATTAATTTGTTATATCAAAGGGAAAGCAATTATCAATCATGGTGACTTTAGTAATCTCAGCACCAGTAGAATCATAGATAATGCAAGATTCATCTTTAAAAAAGATAGAATAATTTTTTCTCAATAATTGGGCAACGATTAATAAGTTCTGATTCCAGCCAGGAACAAGCAACACTTCAGAAATAAACTTTGTACCTGACCTGGAGTGCATTCAGCTTGCACTAGTTGGCCATTTGCCAACTTAACTTTTGTTTTGATAGATGAATCTAGAGAAGAGAACAAATCAACATCTTTGGCCATGTGTACAGTGCAACCACTGTCAATAAACCATGTGCAAGAGCTGTTTAAAAAGGAAGAAGAGTGATGAGAGGCTATAAACAAATGCTCTTCAGCTTCTTGTTGTTGATTTTCAATAGAGTTAGCGTGATGGGTTGATTGCTACTTCTCCTGCTGCTCCTTGTTTTGCTTTGCTTTGCAGAATTTTTCAATATGGCCATGCTTTTTACAATACCAACATTGTAACACCGGTTTACCTTTATGTCAACAATCTTTTTCCAAGTGATTTGTCCTTTTGCAGATGCTACATGGAGGGAACTTGCCTTTTCTTGCATCTTTTCTTGAATTCTCAACTGATTTGCTCTTCCCCTGCTTTTCATGGGAGAATTTCTTCCCATTTTTGCTTGGAGTTGGTTTCCCCTTTTGCTTCACTTGAAATTAGTAACCGTGAGAGTCTTAAGATCACATGATTCCTCAATTGCAAAAATTTTTTACTCAAATTTCTCCGGAAGACTAATCAGAATCTTCTCAACAACCTGGCTAGTAGGAAATTGAGCACCATAAAGTCTCATTTGATTCACCAACTCTATTAGCTTTGAGGAATACTGCTTTATGGTTTCTTCTTCCTTCATCCTCAACATCTCAAATTCTCTCTTTAGAGTTAGAAGCTTGACTGATCTAACTCTTTCACTTCATTGGAATTCATCTCTTAGCTTATCCCATGCCTCCTTGGCTGTTTGAGCTCCCAAGATTCTTGGAAAATGTAATCCCCGGCTAGACTCCGGTATTGGAATTCCTACCGTCCGATGGAATCTCGGATGTCGGAAACCTCTATAAGGGTAAAATCATGTTTTTATAAAATGTTTTAATGTATTTTATGGTTTTAAGTAAGAAAGAAATTGAGTTTTGAATGAAAATGACCATGGAGGGAAATCCAGGTTCGGCCGCCGAACATGCATGAGTTTTGGAGTCACCTTTGGCTTCCGAAGGTGGCCTGACCAGCCACCTATAAGAGGCCCCATGGCCGAAAATGGGCGAGTTTTCTTCCCCATTTCCAGCCAGAGGTGAGTCCATGCCCTCCCATGGTTGGTTTTGATGTTTTTCCTCAAATCTTTCAAGTTTTAACAAGTGTTTACTTGGTCTTTGAAGTCTTTGGAGCTTAGATCAAGTTGTGGAGCTTGGAGACCCAAGGAGCTAGATTTCTCCTACCTCCAAGTTAAGGATCGTTTCTCCTCTCGATCTTCAAGAGCTAAGCTTAGATCCTACCCTTCTTGTATGTTTAAAACAAGTTTTATGAGGTTTATGGGGTAAAAATGCATGTTTAGGTTAATTGTTTGTTTTTAAGGTTAATGTTGAGTTTATGAACAATGTATGTTGTATATGTCTGTTAGATGCGTTTTTGTTGGGGTTTAAGTTAGTGTTAGACCCCTATGTGCTTGTGGAAGTGAGTATGCATGTTTTGGTTGAGTTGGAAAGTTTGGGAGGCATTTATGCCTTGAATGGCTGAGTTCTGCCACTTTGGAAGAACTCAGGTTCGGCAGCCAAAGGCACTTTCGGCCGCCGAACCTGCCTGTGGAGGCAAGCTTTTGGCTGCCGAACCCTGCCCCCGAAAGTTGGACTTTCGGCTCTGGAGGGGAGTTTCGGCCGCCGAAGGTGCCGCCGAACATGCATGAGTTTTGTCTCTGGAAGGGACTTTCGGCCGCCGAACCTGCCGCCGAAAGATGCCTAGGATCGACGATCTATTCGACCAACTAGCAGGAGCAGGTTGTTTCTCCAAGATAGATCTGAGATCCGGGTACCATCAGCTGAGGATAAGAGAAGAAGATGTGCCGAAGACGGCATTCAGGACTAGATATGGGCACTATGAGTTCCTAGTAATGCCGTTCGGGCTAACCAATGCCCCTGCAGTATTCATGGATCTCATGAACAGAGTTTTCAGTCAGTACCTGGATCACTTTGTTATTGTCTTCTTTGATGATATCTTGGTGTATTCCAGAAATGCAGAGGAGCATGCCCATCATCTGAGGACAGTTTTGCAGACCCTGAGGGAACATGGCTTGTATGCCAAGTTCTCCAAGTGTGAATTCTGGTTGAGGAGCATCTCATTCTTGGGGCATGTGGTGTCAGAACAGGGAATAGAAGTGGACCCCAAAAAGGTAGAAGCTGTAGCTAACTAGCCTAGACCCACCACAGTAACAGAGATCAAGAGCTTCTTGGGTTTGGCAGGTTACTACAGGAGGTTCGTACAAGACTTTTCTAAAATTGCCGCTCCTATGACCAGATTGACCAAGAAGAACCAAAGGTTTGTGTGGTCTGAACAATGTGAGGAAAAGCTTTGAGGAGCTGAAGAAAAGGTTGACATCAGCACCGGTGTTAGCTCTGCCCACTAGTAATGAAGACTTCACAGTGTTCTGTGATGCATCCCGTGTGGGACTGGGTTGTGTGTTGATGCAGAATGAAAGGGTGATTGCTTATGCTTGTAGACAACTGAAGAAGCATGAGTTGAATTACCCTACACATGACCTAGAAATGGCAGCTGTAATCTTTGCACTCAAGATGTGGAGGCATTACCTTTATGGGGTTAAATGTGAGATCTTCACAGATCATAAAAGTCTGCAATACATCCTGAGTCAGAGAGAGTTAAACTTGAGACAGAGGAGATGGGTAGAACTGCTTAGTGATTATGATTGCAAGATTCAGTACCATCCGGGTAAGGCGAATTTTGTGGCAGATGCCCTAAGCCGGAAGTCACTTGGCAGTCTATCTCATATTACAGTAGAGAGGAGACCGGTAGTGAGAGAGTTCTACAAGCTCATTGATGAAGGTCTACAGTTAGAGTTGTCTGGTACATGTGCTTTGATAGCCCAGATGAGAGTGACACCCGTATTTCTGGAGCAGGTGGCTCAGAAACAGCACGAGGACTGTTCAGTCGGGCAAGAATGATGAGTTCAGATTTGACAGCAAATGGATCCTCCGCTTTGGGAATAGATTGTGTGTACCAGATGACGTGAGTCTGAAGGAAGACATTATGAGGGAAGCTCATAATGCCAGATACAGTGTTCACCCTGGAGCCACCAAAATGTACTAGAATCTAAAAAGAGTCTATTGGTGGCCAGCTATAAAAAGAGAAGTGGCACAGTTTGTGTCCGCCTGCGAAGTATGTCAGAGGGTGAAGCTGGAACATCAGAAGCCGGCTGGAATGCTTAACCCATTGCCGATTCCAGAGTGGAAATGGGAGAATATAGCTATGGATTTCGTGGTGGGGTTACCGGCGACGTCCAACAGACTAGACTCCATATGAGTGATTGTGGACAGACTGACAAAATCTGCTCACTTCATCCCTGTCAGGAGTGGCTATTCTGTGGACAAATTGGCGCAGGTCTATGTAGAAGAGGTTGTCAGGTTGCATGGGGCTCCTGTTTCTATAGTGTCTGATAGAGGACCCCAGTTCACCTCCAGGTTTTGGCGGAGTCTGCAGAATGCTATGGGCACTAGGCTAGACTTCAGTACTGCTTTCCATCCTGAGACCGATGGACAGTCAGAGAGGACCATCCAGACTATAGAAGATATGCTCAGAATATGTGTGCTAGATTTTGGCGGTTCTTGGAGGCAGCATCTACCCTTGGTGGAGTTTGCCTACAATAACAGCTATCATGCTAGCATCGGGATGGCTCCATATGAAGCTTTGTATGGGATGAAGTGCAGGTCACCTGTCTGTTGGGAAGAAGTTGGGGAAAGGTCCTTAGTGAGGCCTGAGTTAGTAGAGATCACCAGCAGGGTAGTGCCCATTATAAGAGAAAGAATCAAGACTGCTGTTAGTCGGCAGAAGAGCTATGCAGATGTCCGCAGGAGGCATTTAGAGTTTCAGGAGGGAGATTTGGTGTTGCTCAAGGTGTCTCCTATGAAAGGGGTGATTCGGTTTGGGAAGAAAGGTAAGCTAGCTCCACGGTACATCGGACCTTTTGAGATCTTGCAGAAGATTGGGAATGTATCATACAAGCTGAACTTACTTGCTTCAATGGAAAGAATCCATCCGATTTTCCATGTTTCCATGTTACGAAAATTCGTGTCAGATCCAGACAAGGTTCTTAGCAAGCCTGATGTAGAGATCCTAGGAGATCTCACCTATGTTGAGCAGCCAGTACGGATCCTAGACACACAGATCAGAAAGTTGAGGAACAAGGAAATTCCGATGGTGAAACTCCTTTGGAATCACCACAACATCGAGGAATGTACCTGGGAGACACGGGAGTCTATGCTCCAGCAGTACCCTTATCTCTTCTAAGGTGAGTGTTTTGTGTTTCTATGTGTATGTTATGTTATATGCTTTACATGTGTTAGTTGAGGAACATTCGGGGACAAATGTTCTTAAGAGGGGAGAATGTAATACCCGGCTAGACTCCGGTATCGGAATTCCTATCGTCCGGTGGAATCTCGGATGTCGAAAACCTCTATAAGGGTAAAATCATGTTTTTATAAAATGTTTTAATGTATTTTATGGTTTTAAGTAAGAAAGAAATTGAGTTTTGAATGAAAATGACTATGGAGGGAAATCCAGGTTCGGCCGCCGAACATGCATGAGTTTTGGAGTCACCTTTGGCTTCCGAAGGTGGCCTGGCCAGCCACCTATAAGAGGCCCCATGGCCGAAAATGGGCGAGTTTTCTTTCCCATTTCCGGCCAGAGGTGAGTCCATACCCTCCCATGGTTGGTTTTGATGTTTTTCCTCAAATCTTTCAAGTTTTAACAAGTGTTTACTTGGTCTTTGAAGTCTTTGGAGCTTAGATCAAGTTGTGGAGCTTGGAGACCTAAGGAGCTAGATTTCTCCTACCTCTAAGTTAAGGATCGTTTCTCCTCTCGATCTTCAAGAGGTAAGCTTAGATCCTACCCTTCTTGTATGTTTTAAACAAGTTTTATGAGGTTTATGGGGTAGAAATGCATGTTTAGGTTAGTTGTTTGTTTTTAAGGTTAATGTTGAGTTTATGAACAATGTATGTTGTATATGTCTGTTAGATGCGTTTTTGTTGGGGTTTAAGTTAGTTTGAGACCCCTATGTGCTTGTGGAAGTGAGTATGCATGTTTTGGTTGAGTTGGAAAGTTTGGGAGGCATTTATGCCTTGAATGGCTGAGTTCTGCCACTTTGGAAGAACTCAGGTTCGGCAGCCGAAGGCACTTTCGGCCGCCGAACCTGCCTGTGGAGGCAAGCTTTTGGCTGCCGAACCCTGCCCCCGAAAGTTGGACTTTTGGCTCTAGAAGGGAGTTTCGGCCGCCGAAGGTGCCACCGAACATGCATGAGTTTCGTCTCTAGAAGGGACTTTCGACCGCCGAAGGTGCCGCCGAAAGTGACTGAGTTTCAGCTCTGGAGGGACTTTCGGCCGCCGAACCTGCCGCCGAAAGTGCCCTGTTTAGCCTTCCTTTGCATGATTTCTATGAATGTTTTGAGGTGTTTTAAGGGGATTTTTGCAGAGTTGTTTAGAGTTTTGTTAGTTTATATTGGTCCCTCATTTGAGTCCACCTGTGTAGGTTCGGACCCGAGGAACCAAGGACCCCAGCAGTGAGTCAGCTGCTACAGAGTAGATCAGAGTCAGCCAGAGGTGAGTAGAACTGAACTATGTTTAAAATAATAAAAGTTTTTAACATGTTTCATGCATCACGAATGCCATGTATATATTAGGTTGTGTTGCATTAGAATTCACGAATATGATGCATTGCATAAATTGTTGTTGATGTGGATGGATTTTGGATGAACCATTGCCCTCAATATGTCTGATGTTTAATGAAATTCCAAGGCTGCCCATGTCCATGCGTCCTGGCATTTATTTATATATGATGATTAATGAAAGTCCAGGGCTGCCCATGTCCACGCGTCTTGGCATTATGTTATGATTATAGAAGTCCTGCGGAGTTCCGTCGAGGGCCGGGCACATTGGATGAGAGGGTTATTGGTGACAAGTCCATCCGAGAAGTGAATAGAATGTGATGTGAATTGTATGTGTTGTGATGCATTCCATGAAAGCATGATTTATGATAATGTTTTATGGTTCTGCTCACTGGACTTTTTAGCTCACCCCATTCCCTTAACCCCAGGTTTGCAGGTACGAGGCAGTCCGGGAAGTCTGCTAGAGTAGGAAGGTTTTATGTATGTAATAGTTAGTTGTGGACATGAGAATTTTGTAATGTAAAGTATTGAACAGTCATGTGATGTAATGATGTTTATTGAGGTTTAGAGTTGTGTTTGACCCTAGTATGTATGGTTAATCTTTTTTTATATACATGATCCATGTAATGGGTTAATGTTGTTATGGTGTTATGTTTAACCAAGCTTAGTGTATGGTATGTTACCCCATTGGAGCATTTGATGAGGGCTCAGTGTGAGGTTTATGTTTATGAGTTTATGCATGCACAGGTTAAGCTTGGTAAATGAAAGACAAAGTTTACAGTTTTATGTATATGTATGATCATGTATGAGATTTAACAGGTATACAGGATGTATGTTAGGCTTGCTACGGGTCCCGGCGACCTTAAGTCGATCTGGATCCTAGCGCCGGTAGCGGTCCGATTTCCGGGTCGTTACAGAAAAATTGCATCTGAAACAGATTGATGGATGAATGTCAAGGCTTTAAATTTTTTGGAACACTCATCATTATGATACTTTATTTGCGCCAATGTAGGATCTGCGGGCAATGGAGCAGGTTCTCTACCTGTAGAAACAACCTCCCATAGATCATGAGCCTTCAAGAATGCTGTCATTTTGACAGCCTAGAAATCATAATTCTCTCCTGTAAAAATAGGAGCTGAAATGGAGAAAATGCTTGCTGACATTTTTTAGAGACCAACGAAATTAAAAAGAAAACAGAGGAAGACTTAATTACTCAAACAAAAAATATAGGACCCGTAGGAAGAAGGGCTATGATGCCACTGTTGGAGCTAAATAGATCAAACATAAACTGACATTAATGAAGTAGAAAGGAAGACAACATAGACATGAAAGAAAATAGATTCACAGCTATCGGAAGAAAACCCTTTTCTCTTATATTTCAAAGCACACTTATATACATCATCATCAGAACATCTTTTTGCTTTACACATTTATTTATTTATATATATATATATATATATATATATATATATATAGGGATATTATAAAGAAAATTCTAGGTGGCAAAATTATAGTCTTTACATTTGTCAACAAAAAAATGACTTGATAAGACACCATTAAAGTTCTCTAGAATTAACTACGGCTATACTTAATTAATTTACTAAATATTCTGGAACCTTCATTGATAAAACTCTCAATTCTTACAAAAATTAAGGATTTAGTTTAGGGAAGCAAATGCAAGGAATTCAGGATCATGTTCTAACATGGCCATTACGTTGTCATCTAGTGTCATCCATGCTTCTATTCCATTGTTTCTTCCAACATCTTTCAAAATTATGAAATTGGAATCACACGGACTACTTCTACTGGCTTCTCCAAAAATCCCAACCCAAACAGGCTTTCCCCACCCGAAATCAATTTCACTGAAATCAAACGTATGCCAACTGAAGAAGCTGAATACATCTGGCTTTCCACTGCCAATATCTGCTAGTCTGTCCAGGTGCTCAAAAATGGCTACACACCCTTCGCCAGATAGTTTCTTTATGTACTCACTATTGATTTTTCCAACACCTTCTCTTACAAGGGCCACTAGTTCTTGCATCCCCATCTCTGTCTCATCTGGGTTATAGCTAGTGATTGCAGACCAAACAAGATTTCCTATGGAATATCTTGACAGGCGTGGCTTTGCTATTCTTCTTATGTTCACTGCTTGAGACAGAACAGATGCTCTTGGAGAACCTGATATTGATCTACAAGCATTCATGCAACATCTCCAAATGAAACAACACAATCCTTCAACCCGTGTCGGCCTCTCTACGAATTTACTTCTTCCTTTGGCTGTCAGAGTAGCCACTGCATTGGCACCAAAAACGAATCTTCTAGTCCTGAAACTTCTTCTGCTAAACCAGAGGCTTTCCATTAATGATGTATAGTACGAAGGTAATGATTGTTGAGGAGGAAAGAGCGATGAAGCCTCAGATAAATTAGGATTTATAGCTTCATAAGCAGAGCCCCTTGCATTGGCTGCCCAGCTTTTGATGAAGGAACTCCCAGTAATTCCGTCGTTGATCTTGTGTGAGAAGCACATTCCAAGTGCAATTCCACCACAATCGAACATGTTCACTTGCACAGCTACTTGTGCTACCGTGGGATTTGGTTGTTGGCAAAAGGGTTGGCATGGAAGGAATTGGTTAAGCAACTCCATTGGAGGGTGTTGAAGGAAATCAGACAAATGACCCTTTACTCGGGCTTCGATGAAAGGAACACCCTCTTCGTAGTTATGGATGAAATAATTGTCCTTCACCCTTCCGGAGAGAGGGTAGAATGGAGTTAGAGTCTTTGAGAGTGCGGATTTGAGCTGAGTTAAGAACTGGGTTCTCTTCAAATGAGCATGGATGGTGGGGTAGAAGAGAATGAGTGGGGAATAGGATGTGGGAGTAAGCTGATCTAAAAGGCAAAGCTTGAAAGGTTTCAGATGATGAACGGGCGAAGAAGGTTTAATGCTTTCCACTGAAATGACTGCAACTTCCATAGCTTGATGGGCTTTCAGTTACAATGCAGGAAATTTTGTACAAGGAGCAAGAGAAAGAGAGGAAGGATTTGCAACTCTCTTTGCCATTTTCCAACTCTTAATTAACAGGATCTCAAATGCCTCTATTAGGCATATGGTAAAGCATTGTAGCAAGGGCCAATTAACCGACTACATTGCCGCCCTCTCTCTCTATATTTTATGGGGTCGGCAAGAGCTGATGCATGGTTGTCACGCATCCTTGGTTATATAAGCTAATGATTTTTCTTCTGGTTTTATTACCGTGTTGCTGCCTCATGCCGGCTTGAAGATGGATGTTGGGCAATCGAGAATGATTGGCAAATGAATTGTTATATATATATATATTTTTTTTAATTAGCTGAGATTGATCTCTACAAGTTGTAACCAAAATCACAAATAACATTTGCAACAACACAATGCCATTAGGAGTCAACAACATTCTTGAGAGAAATCCTATCTGCAAACATACATATACCACCATGCGACGTGATCCAGCACCAGTTATCCTCTGCCAGCCGCCTGTATGAAGACTTGAGAGAGCTAGCTGAACAGCATTTGTTATGTTAGGAATGCAATTGTGAGGAGCAATCCGGCTCTGCTGTATATCGGGCACAACAATTTGCATAACAATCACTCCTACTCCATTATTATAAAAACTTAACGATATACAGAATGAGTAGAATTAAACAAAAAGGAAATCAGATATCAAATTCAAAATTCACTAACAGATTGTTTGATTCCTTTATAAAAAGATGATAGACTATCTATCAAACAAACGGAATTGCATGGCAGAGTATTCAACCAACCCTTACAACAAACTAAAGAACAGAAAACATCAAGTAACTCCTAAATTTTCTGCAGCTTGAGCTGAGATTGTCCTTCTTGCATCCATTTTAACCTAGCTCTTACTCTTTCATAAAAAAAAAAAAACCTAGCTAGTACTCTGCATCATCCGCAGCACATCTGCTCGGTGTTGGGTTTGCATCATTGATGTATTTTGGAGTGTTAGAAATATGCATTTATTTTAGTTCAGACAAGGTTTGTGATGGTACTAGATAGTAGATATGCTAGTAGGATGGAAGAAACGGTGGCGTAACCGCTTCAACTGTATATGATTCCTAAATCCTAATCCTATAATTTTTTTTCACAAGAATTTAAGGCCTGTTCTTAAATCCCATATTCCTATAATCTGACTAATTGATTTTTGGTCTCTTTTTTTTTTGTTTAATATTCTCAACTTCTCGAAATATAAATGAATTGTTCTTATGTTTCAAATCGTGTTAATATCATTGGAATAATACCTTAGTTATTGTATTAAATTGCTATGAGCAACTCTAATCCTGACAAATGATTGAGCACTTTCATTGATATCCAACTTCTAGGTTTGTCTGGGAACTTGAGAATTTGAATAGCGGAGATTATATTGAGCTCCGATTTTATGGAAGGATATATTCTTGTATTCATTTGCTGAAGGATCATACTGTTAGATTTATCTATTTCTGATGGGATGTTCGTTTGTGCTTCAAATTTAGGTATGCTGGAATTTATATAGCAACTACACTGAAACAGCTGGTTTCACGCAAAGCCAAGGCATCTTTTAGGGAACTGCAAAATATTAGCCTTTAAACATGTGTAAGGCCATCTCCAACACCCTATCAAATCCTATTTTAGCGTTGGAGACATGGGCTTCCAACGGAACACTAGAATTCAGCGCTCATTTTAGATCGCATGACACTGTACCAATACCATTTATTTTATTTTCATTTTTTTAATTTATAATATAATTTTATATTTTATATTTTTTTCATAAAAATCCTTTTTTACTATTTGAATATTTAAAACTTTTAATTAGATTTTTAGTTTTTTTACTCTCATAATATATTATATTTTAATTTATTTTATATTTTTATAATTATAAAAATTTAATTTGAATTAATATATTTTTAATTATAAATAATATTTATAATAAATTAATTAATTTATAATATATTATATAGAATATGTAAGGTGACACCTATATTATAATTGAACAATATATAATAATTAAAAATATAATATTTAATATTTCGGTAGGTCAGACCTGAATACAATAATATTATTAAAATATTGACTATATACATTAAATGCGAATAACAGTGATGATGGTTTACGTTGAACTCTTACGATTGCATTCATCCCCTATACAAACAACATATAATTTTAGTTTTTTAACACTAAAAGATTGATTCGATGATATACAATCTTTTATATAATATGATAATCGAGGATTAATGCACCTATTGAAAACCGTTGAGAATTTTTAGTTTCAACTATTAAAATGGTTGTTGATAAAACTACATGATTTGAATATTTTTTTGCTCGATACAAAAAAATTAAGGATAAAAATATCTATTTTAATAGAGCATTTGTGAGAGCAATATACGAATTCAAATAATCATCTAAATTAATTTATAATTTTTTATTGATAATTTAATATGTATAAGTCTATTTTATTTTTAATTTACTAATTAATGTTTAATTTAATGTAGATTTATAATTAATGTTTAATTAATATATTTTTATAATTAATATTTAATTAATGTATTTTTATTTATTTCTAATATAATTGAATATTTGAGTATTAAATGAAAATATAAAATATATAAATATATGGGTGAATATATAAAATGGTATGAAATTATTTAATGAAAAAAATAAATAAGATTAAAGTAAAATAAATAATATACTGTTAAAGAGAATGAAGAATATAAATAAAATATATATATATTTTTTTGTTAAAAATGATGTAAAACGTTGGCAATGATATTATGCTATTTTGATGTTTTGTATTAAAATATTGCAAAAAGTAATGCGGCTTTAGAATCCTGTGTTGTGGCACCAAAATCATGTGCATGTGCAGGGCAACTTCTGTTGTATTTTTATTTTGTTGCAATCACTTGTTTGGTTCTCTTTATTTTGAATCCTGAATAGATTAAATGCACTGCATCACTGTATTTTTATTTTTGTGTGTAGGTTATTGGGGAAGGTTGCATTGGTTAATGGTGGAGCCACAGGAATTGGAGAGAGGGCATTGTGCGTGTATTCCACACTCATGGTGCAAAAGTATGCATAGCTGATTTGCAAGACACCCGTGGGCAAGATGTATGTGAATCCCTTGGCGGTGACCGAAACGCATGTTATTTCCATTGTGATGTCACAGTAGAAGATGAGGTTCGAAGTGCCATTGATTTCACAGTAAATAAATTTGGAACATTGGATATTATGGTCAACAATGCAGGGTTGTCAGGTCCACCCGGCCCAGACATTCAGGATGTGGACTTACAGATTTCGAGAAGGTGTTCAATGTAAATGTGAAGGGCACATTTCTTGGAATGAAGCATGCAGCAAGGGTTATGATCCCGCTAAATAAGCGTTCTATTATTTCTCTCTGCAGCGTTAGCAGCACCATTTTGGGAGCGGGACCTCACGCGTATACAGGATCAAAGCATGCTGTACTGGGACTAACCAGAAATGTTGCAGCAGAGCTGGGGAAATATGGTATACGTGTCAATTGTGTTTCTCCTTATGCGGTTCCAACGGGCTTGGCCTTGGCTCGCTTGCCCGAAGAGGAGAGAACTGAAGATGCCATGGCGGGTTTTCGCGCTTTTGTTGGTGGGAATGCTAACTTGCAAGGGGTGGAATTGACAGCTGATGATGTGGCTAACGTTGTGCTCTTCTTGGCAAGTGATGAATCAAGGGACATTAGTGGGGCTAATCTAATGGTAGACGGGGGCTGCACTATTGCAAACCACTCCCTCAGGGTCTTCAGATGATCGGTGAAGTTCAACAATCGTGCTGCCTTTCTTTAGGTAGCAATCCATTTTCTCATCTTTAACGCCTAATCCTCTACCATGAGATGGTAAGGTTTCTTTTTTGGGGGATACATCTTTTGGGTTTGCTTTTTGTTCTTGCTAGGAAATAATTATTGCTCCTATCACTTACTAAAAGGAACAGCAGAGTCGGCAGTTTTAAAATCTGTGTTGCAATTGAAAAGTTTGGCAGCATAGATACTCTACTGTTGTAATATAACCTTTCTACAGATGCCGTCTTCGAGGTAATAGTGTTTAACAATCAATAAGAATACAATAGTTTTAAACAAAGTGTTAAGGCCTACAAATCCCCTGGATCAAACTCCTGACAAGTAATTGTTCTCAACTAAGAAATGATATAGGGGACCACAACTAAGAACATGCATCTGTAATGATACGACAAATCAGATATATGGTGCAGAGCTACCCTGCTTTGTTATCGTGAAGGAGAGACATGTTGATCTCAAGCTCTGTAGAAATTAAAAAGTATATCATAAACATGCCCACTGGCCATATCAGAATTGCCACAAAACTTGTCCATCATTCTTTTCACTAGAATACAACGCTAAATATATGCAATAAGTTAGTAGGGAAGGGCATCCAGGCATTAAGCTAGTGATAATATATTTTCTTCATAGCCGGTGACTGCAACAGCATTTCGAGATAAATCAAGAGAATCAAAACCTGGAAGCCCACAAATTTGCACCCATCTAAGGTTGGATCTTTCTAGATCGTAGTAGAACATATAAAAGGGATTGACTAGGCAGCGAGGTGCTAGTAGGATCTCTCCTGTAGCGATGGTGCCTACAGCGAAGTAGTCTTTATTCATTTTCCTCCAAGACGAAGGAAGGGCGATGTGGTGCCTGACCCAAACCACATTCCAGCTGTCCTCCAGAACCCATAGACTTAACTGGTTCTTCAAATCCAGTTGAAAATCAACTATAGCCAAACGCCCTGCCAATTGAATCAAACAAGATGTATTCACATAATGCGGGGCTCGAATTGGGATTTTGATCACTCGAAAAGTTTCGTTTTGCACATCGAAAGCAACCATGGCTGCAATTTTTCGTCCCTCCATGCTAGCTAGATTCACCCAGCTCCGGAAATATATGAATCCATTGAGGCAAATGCTTTCCCGCTGAGGATAGTAAGGAGGGCCATCGTGCAGAAGCCGCCATGATTGAGTACCCAATGTGAAAACTCGATATTCAGTCTTGTTCGTTTGGTAATTCCGCCATGAATTTAAAACCTTGTAATGCTTAGAAACAGGGTCGAACCCTAATGAGTTAACGCAAAAGTAGGTAGAAGAAGCAGCCGTTGCTGTCTTTGAACAAACAAGGGGTAAAGTGATCGCCTGCTTAGTACTGGGGTTGCAAATGGTAGCGCAAAGGCCAAAATCCATACATACTATGCCATTAATTGATTGGGTAGTGTAGCGGGAGTACCGAGGAGGGAGTGTGAGGCAGTGCGTGGCGGGGCCGCCGTTGAGGTCAGCAGAGAAGAAGGTCTGGGCTGATTGAAGCTGGGTAGGACAGGAAATGAGAAGGCCCGGTTTCGGCCGGGGATGAGGCTGATGAGCCGCGGCGAAAGATTGGTCAGCAATGAAGGTGGAGCAGAGCTTGTCAAGGCACCGGAATCGCACGAGGGATTTGACGGGAAGCCTTGAAAAAATGTCGAAAATGAGATCGGGGGAGATTTTGGTTGTGGGTGTGGGGTTTGAGTTTCTTAGAATGGTATGGTTGGTGGATCTGTGTTGCATGTTGGAAATGGAGGGTTTGGATCCCATTGCTGAAATTTAGAAATTAGAATTGTGCGAGAAGAAGAAGGGTTTGAGAGGGAGTAATGGGTGCATTGACTAATATGATGACAATAATAAATTTTGTTTTGGTATATTAAAAATGAAACAAATTATTGGAAATTTTAAAAAACTATTATATTGAATAGGAACATATTAGCGTTTCTTTACTGGCAAAGATAATATAAAATCAACTAGAATTATTTATTTTTGGTGTGTGATGATCATGCCTTTGACGCCTTATTCATGTTAAACGCATGAAGCAGTGTTGTTTATGGCAGAATGCATAATGCTAATTGTTATTGACCCTAGGAGCTCCCCCAAGTCCAACTGAATGGATGGCTCAACGAATTTGCTGGATTTTCTGGCAAATAACGTGACATAATGCTACATGCATCAACTAGTGTTTTTATATCTATTTTATTTTTTAGTTTTTATAAATGTTTGCTAAGTGTTTAACAATCATATAACCGCTCCTTCCTAACTCAAATGAAATTAAACTTCAATTCTCTCATCCTATTCCTAGGTAAACAAAAATCCGCCAAGAGGTGCACCCAAATAACTACCCTTATCTAATCTAACTGTAATTTAAAACAAGAGGAGCCCAAAGGCCAACGGCTTCATCTCCCTTAACTCGCGAAAAATCCCACACTCTTTACATACCTAATTAACCAACTCCTTCATGGCTTCTATTCATCAATTTCAACATTCTTGTCTTTCTTCTCTTATCCAAAAACCCACCACTCTCTTCCCCTCCAAGCCTTCTCCATTCACTGTCTCATTCTCTCTTAATCCATCCAATGCCAAGCTCACTTCACAAAACCCACTGGAAACCACGCCACAACCACAACCCCAACCCCAATCCCAATCCCAACCCGAACCTGAACCTGGGGCTGTGGACCCTGTGAAGCTGGCTTTTCAGAAAGCTAAAGCGTATAAGAAATCAATTGAAGACGGCAAGAAAACGAAACTCGACCAAAGACCAGTTGAGGGTTCTGGTACTACTTCAATTGGGAAGGATGGTGAAGACCCGGTCTCGGTTAAGGTCGCTATGGAGAAAGCTAAGGAGTACAAGAAGAGAAAAGAGGTCGGCGGTGGTGGAGGTGTGAAGGGTGCTTCAGAAAATGAAACAAATTCAGGTATTTTATTGCAATTGCGGTAAAATTGAACAAGGTATATCTGTTTCAATGAGCAATTTCAGCTAATTTTAGTTTATTAGGCATAGCTTTTATCATGATACCCATGTCTAGTTGAGATAACTTGGTGGCAATTCCACATGAGGTGCTAAGAAAATGTTTGCGTTCTCCAAGTAGTCGAGGTCCGTATACAGCTGGATCAACCAAATCTAGTTGCCTCTATAATTTCCCACAGAGGTTTGATATATAACAAATGTGTGGAGTTTTATGCGGTAGAAATCTAGTTTTAGGGATATTAAATTTGCATATTCTAAATACGATTTAATTGCATGCCAAGTCTGAATTTGGGTGCTTTATTAATATAATGACAGTGAAAAAGAGGATAAGGTCTATAAACGCCCAGGTATGGAAGCCATTTTCAGGGTCTTCTGTAAATCTGTTGCTGGATCCTTTTTAGAACCAACGTGAGCCTCAATCAGAGGTCTACTAAAAAATCATTTAGGCCTTTTGAAATTTTATCCATTTCAAATGACTGAGGACCGGAGATACTTTAGTTCTCTTTATCAACCCATGCTGTACTGTTGGCCTAGAAAATCTGGAGAATTTGATGTTTGAGACTGCTGCAAAAAGTATAACATTCACTTGCACATGTTTATGAATTTGTTTCAGGATCAAAGGGAGAGAATGGGGAGAATTTAGGAAGTGGCTTGGTGGATAAAGGTAATATTAAAGAAAAAAAACTGTCAATTTCAAGTATGGATTTCATTGGACTCAACTTTGATGACAAGAAAAAGGGAAGGGGACTGCCAGCTGGATTGGCTCCAGTAGTTAACCCTTTTCTAGAAGGGGACTTACCTGAGGTGGAGATAATTGTTGGAGACACCAGCAAGTTTAAGGACTCAACAACACCAATGCCTCAGCCTAGCCAAGAAGATAATTTGGATCTTTACAAGCCAAAAGTTTCAACATGGGGTGTCTTTCCTAGACCTGGAGACATTTCAAAGACTGTATGCTGACATCATTTTCTCTCCTCAACATCAATTTTTGTTTAAGTCTTTTTTCCCCCTCAGTTGATGTCTTTTTTTTTTAAAGTTATTAACTGACCCTGCCAGTGTACTTTGTGATAAGTTTGTTTCAGAAAGAAATAGAATGAAGCTGGCATGAGATCACAAAACTTTCTGTTAAATTTTCCAAGAGAGAAAAAATAGTGGCCTTAGCTGTGAGTGAATTTTAGGATAAAGTTGGAAGCTGCAAAAGGAGATAACTCATTTGTCAATTGTGAATAAGAAATTATCTTTTGTAAGAACTAAATGGAATTTCTAATCTATTGGCCTAAATTGTTAATGACACCTTTTCATTTTACTATTTTTTAGAAAAGCACTCTTAGGAATAATCTATGTTAACTTCCTTTTTTTGGTGTTTAGTTTGGTGGTGGAAGAACTATTCGCCCTGGAGATGTGCTTGAAACAGCAGAAGAACGGGCTGCTAAAGATGAACGCACAAAGCAATTGCTTGCAGCATACAGGAAGAAAGTTGGCTTAAATGTTGATCCAAAGCTTAAATCTGAGTGTGAGAAGGTACTGCTTACTTAATTCAACCTTTATAATATAAGATGGAAAAATATTCTACTGAATTTTTTTTTTGGATGAATTATTAGATGATAAGGAGCTTAATATGATATCAAATTCTTTTTCCAATTGCATGTCCTTCATGTACTACTTAAAATCAAAGTGTAGCAGTGTCTTCTCTCCATGAAGTAGCACGCCTGCATAAAATTATTTTTGTTTGAAAATTGAAATTCTTTTCCAGTTAAGATGAAGGAAAAAACATGATTACATTAGCTTTAGTAATGTTTAGTAGTTTTTGTGCACTCTATTGTAGTTCATTGGTGCTATAAGGTTTCATGGTTGATTTTTCAATATATCTGTGTTTGATTGGAAAATAAAGTCAGATGGTAGTTTTTCTTGTCCACTGTTCAATTTGCAATTGCTGATAATATTTCTGTCCTTATGAACCTACCACAGCATTGAGAATATAAAACAAACAGCAAGTG
The DNA here is from genome assembly GCF_001659605.2 of Manihot esculenta. Taxonomy (NCBI): domain Eukaryota; kingdom Viridiplantae; phylum Streptophyta; class Magnoliopsida; order Malpighiales; family Euphorbiaceae; genus Manihot; species Manihot esculenta. The sequence goes on along the minus strand of NC_035171.2, from coordinate 408,430 downwards.
CCCCAATCTAGCTGAAAGTGGTAGAGAAGTCAAATTGGTTGTATTAATCTATCAATTTAGTAGGTTGTACCATTTATCCGAACATTTTTGTGTTGGAACCCAGACAAGTTGCCTACTGCTTTGGTTGCCAAGCTGATAGAAGTATATATGCTTGAAAGCAAGGAGCAAAATAATTGTAATAATAGCCAACTGCAAAAGATAATACAGATGAATGATGAATTGACATTGTTGGTATTTGCTAGGGAAGTTGGCAATTTTGTCATATGATAAAGAGTGCACTTTTGATTCCTTTTTTGTGCAATTGCATGCTAATGTGCATCTATTTGAGGACTGTGCGCACTACCTCTTTCCTAATTCAAGTCTTTGTAATTTATAGGCCTTGAAGGATGGTGACTCCTTGATGGATTCTGGAAAGCTTAATGAAGCATTATCATATTATCAGAAGGTTATGGATAAGTTGCCATTTCAGGTAAGTTTACTTAAAATGTGAATCACAACTATTTGAGTAATATCCAATATGTTAACTGCAACTCAGTTCAGTTTTCATTTGAGAATTTAAGTTCATCGACTTGATTTTCATATCTTTTTGAAGTTCAGAATGATCTCGTACAAAATTTTAAATATGGGAAAATGAAGTCATGGATAGCTCTTGTTTCAGTGGTTTTTCTAGTTCTGAAATTTGAATTCATATAATACATGTTTCTGCAGAGTGAACTTCATGGATTGGCTGCTTTGCAATGGTCTATCTGTCTTGATTCACTTAATAGGTACACTTGTTTACAATAATTGCTAGATCCCTGAGGGATTGAGTTTGTTGAAACTTGAGTGTTCAGTGCTCATTTCATTGCATTGAACTTCGAACTATTCTTGTCAGTAAATGAGACTATTCTTTCTTCTTTTTTTTTCTTCTCCTTTTTTTGTCTGCTTCTAGGAATCATGAATGTGTTTAACTCATTTCAAATCACTACGTCCTGACTCAGCAAAAACTTGGGGTGTAGATGGGATGGCGGGCATATTTAGACTTGAATGTGGTTGCTTTCTCTATTTATTATGCTTTTTGCTTCATTGGCAAATTTGTTGATGAGGACGTAACAAATTCTGAAACATTACTAGATCGCAGTGTTGAAATATGCATTTTGGTTCCTTCTAATTTCTTGATGAAAATTTAATATATTTCTTCCTTGCTACTATATTGTAGTAAAATATCACAATGATTGGCAGGCCAAATGAGGCTAGGGCAATGTATGAGAAACTTCAGTCTCATCCAAATGCTGAAGTGAGCAAGAAAGCAAGACAATTTATGTTCAGTTTCCAGGTAACTGAGAATGTACTAGAGATATTTCAGTCTTCATGTGTAAAACTGTGGAAGAAAACTTAGGGCTAGAGGAAAGACATTGAAATATTTTAAGTCCAGCATAAGCATTCTCATCATTTAATTCTACTAAAACACAACGTGCTGTTCACTGTAATCTGGTGACTGAAAACTGTTCGATTCACACATGTTTAACATGTATGCTATACAATAGGAAAAAAAATAAATAAATAAAACAACAGATCTAATGTTGTCAACAACTGCAAGGCCCAAGGGCCAAGAACAAAATAGGCAAAATTTCTGTGCTGGTTTTATGATTTTGCAATCCAAATGTGTAGTAGTTCTAGACAAAATTTTAAATACCATGAATGAGGTATTATCATAAATATTTCAACTTATATTTTGGAAGTTTTGCCCTCGTATCCATTTCAGTTAATCATTAAATGACCTGTATTTATGGTAGGCCATGGATATGATGAAGGTTAGTGGATCAAATTTCTTACCAAAAAGCACAGGCTACCAGAACTACTTTGAGGCGTTCATTGAAGATAAAAGCAACTATCCTCTGGGAGAGGCTGGAAGTGAAGAAGATGCTGTGAGTCAAGCCCTCCCATATTTGTTTCTTCTTGTTTCTCCCATTTTTATCGTACTGTTGGTTGCAGCACAGGGAGCAAATACAAATTAGAAGCTCGTGAATATGTAATTATAAATCTCTGTGATTCATTTTTAAGTTGAATATTTATTCAAGTGGTGAAATAGCTCGTCTATGACTTGACCAGTGTCTTGCTCACACTGGCAGCATCTGAATATGGAACTGTATTTGATGAGAGCTGTAATTACTTGCAGTGACAAACATGCAGATGATCTTATCTTACTCGTATAAAAATTTTGGTGAGGTCATGGTGAACTCATTTTAAAGAAAGTGTCCATTTACATGAGGGCCTATTTTGTTAAAATATTAATTTTAAAATATATTATTTTAATTTCAAAAATAATTTTTTTTTATTTATATTGGGTGGGTGATTGGTTGGCTGATACCTCTAAAACTAAAGCCTGAATCACCCGATAATGAGATCTAAGTATCAATATGGAACAATTAGTGAAAAAAATTGCCATACAAAGTGATACAATTTGAGTGAAACTGTATTATATAAAATGAAAACTGAACGTTCAACCCTTTCATGAGAATCTATTCACAATAATCAAGCATGTTCTTTATGTGATGATTAATTAGCAGCATCATTTTACTGATAGTTCATTACAATGGAATTCTCTACAATTCACCTTGGATCAATCAGTGCAAAGGGTTCCTTTGTGTTAATCATATCATATAGATGGAGATTCATGTGATTAAAGCATCCTTAATTATGGAGATTCAGGTTGCAGAAAAACAAAAAGCAATTCCCTCATAGCAAAAAGAATCTTGCCTAAGCTGTCCACCTAATCAGGACATTGTACCTTAAATAATTAGGCTGCTTTTGTGTGTCCCTAATTAGCTCATTTTTGTATGTATATCCATTATCCAACATGTCATTATGACCTTGTTTATCCAAATAATTCATTAATATTTTTTTTTTCTTATATGTATGATTCTTATCATCATGTGGGCAATTATGTATTTGAAGCATCACCCCTCTGATGATATGATATAAAATTTCCAATGTTTTCAGCTGACAGATGAATTGAAGGCCATGCTTAATGCTTCTACATCTATCCTCATACATATATTAAAATCTTCCTCTCTCTCTCTCAATCAATCTACAGAGACATTGCAACTACATGGTAAATCTGCAGTGACTTTGCAACTATAATGGAACTACTCATCATTAATTTTTTATTATTTTTTTTGCAATAATGTTTTGGGCTTCTGTACTTCAAGCTGCCTAGTTTTCCACAATAGCAGAAGAGCAAGTATTGATTCCAGAATATGTTTAGCTATATGATGAGTGAAAATAATCAGGAGAGTGAACCTTACACTAGGCCAACTTGGTAATAATCCTTATGGGTTTCCCTGGTTTTCAGATCTCAGCATCATTTTTTTGGGCTTTAAAGGAGACAATCATTTAGGAAAGCTATTTGTTACTCATTTTCAGTGATAAAGAGAACACATGCTTATACACCAAACAAAAAGTAGATTCTAAAACAATATCCTTCACCCTAAAGATATGTGATTAAGAAAACCAAAGGCACTTACGTGTCTGCGTTCAGCCTTATCAGATGTGATTTTTACCAGGATAATGGCATGTGAGACTTCAATGGAAGCTTGGGATAAGTTAAAAGCTGAGTTTGAAGGAAGCGAAAGAGAAAGAGAAAGGACGGTTAAACTCTTGACACTCAAAAGAGAGTTTGAGATGTTGAGAATGAAGGATGGGAACAGATGTTGAGAATGAAGGATGGGAAACAGTAAATAGTATTCTTCTAAACTCCTTCATACTGTAAATAAAATAAGGTTGTTAGGGGAAGATTTTGGTGATTAAAAGGTTGTAGAGAAGATGTTGATCAGCTTGCCTAATAGATTTGAAGCAAAAGTGTCTGCAATAGAAGAGTCATGTGATTTGAAATCACTTTCTGTTGCTGAATTGATCAGCGAACTTCAAACACATGAGCAGAGGTCCAACATGAGAGATGAAGTACACCTCTTGTAACGGCCCCAAACTGCTCGGCACCAGGATCCAGATCGGCTTAAAGCCGCCGGGACCCGTAGTAAGCCTCTAGACATCCTGAACTCTAGGTATAATCCCATACATGATCAGCATTTTAAAAAAAACTTAAGCTTTTTCAGAAGCCTTTAAACTTTTTCTTTAACTTTCATATTGATCATGCAAAACCAAGGGATTTACCAATACTAGGCAAAGCACAACTCTATACTATACATCTCACATACTTTTCTTAGCTTGACTCTATCTCTTATAACATACTCATTACTCTTTCCATTCATCATATTCTTTATATACATAAGGACCATACATCAAGTCCATCTATCATGTCCATATATCATCATTATCATCATGTCCACTACTAAGCTAAACAAGCATACAAAACATACATAGCATTACATAACATATCATCTCTTTAACAACTTCCTTACATAACATCCACTATAACCATAAACATACACATCAAGCCTTACTCAAACATAAACAAAACACAGCTAAGCTATTACAACCAAACATGGCAACCCATGCTTGAACCTCTTCTTTCCCATAGCTCTATCTGACTTACTCTGGCTTACTTACTCTGGCCCTGCAAAACTGGGGTTAAGGGAATGGGGTGAGCTACAAGAGCCCAGTGAGTAGAAACAGAGAAAACAGTTCATTAATTATGATTTCATTTTATTATTCATTATTTATTTTATTTCATTTTATTTTATTTCTTTCTTTTATTTCATGCTTTCATGAAATGCGTCATATCACAACGAATACACATCAAACATTTCTTCCCCGCTTGAGTTCACGCTAGCAATCTCTTCCTCTTGCGGGTGATTTTAGAGGGTTCACGAAACGTCCTTCCCCTCAGGGTTAGACATGACCCCAACATTCCCTCTGTCAAAACTTGGCCCCGAAGGAGCTCTCATAGGGCTTTCCTACATGTACTTGCCCGACTGACAAAGACTCATTGACAGACTTGTGGGCTATTGAGGTCGCCTTGGTCCACCCATCACATCATATACACAGCAATTTATGCAATGTGTCATATTCGTGAAACTAGTGCAATCATCCTATTACATATAAACATGATGCATGCATATGCTTTAGGCATTTGAATTCCTTGAAATAAATGATGCATTAGACATTTGATTTCTTAAAATAAAAGGTTAGGTTTAGTTCTACTCACCTCCTGGCAGACGCTGACTGACTCTGCAACTGCTAGCACTACTGGCCTCCTCGGTCCCTCGGGTCCGATCCTACACAGGTGGACTCGAATGAGGTGCCAAACATACTCTAAACAACTCATAAACATACCCCCAAAAACCCCTCTAAACATCACTAAAACATGCATAGGAAACACCCAAGAAACGGCTGGACAGGGCACTTTCGGCGGCACCTTCGGCGGCCGAAAGTCCCTTCCAGAGACGAAACTCGGGTAAGTTCGGCGGCAGGTTCGGCGGCCGAAACCCCTGGACAGAAACGAAAGTCCCTCCTTCGGGGGCACGTTCGGCAGCCGAAAGACTGCCTCCCATGCAGGTTCGGCGGCCGAAACTCCTCTCGGCGGCCGAACCTGGTCCCCTCTGGACGACAGGTCCGATTCTGCCAAGCCAAAAACCAAGCTCAATACACCCAAATCCTTACATACTCTCTCCCGAACATGTATACTCACTCCCACAAGCATAAAGGAGCATAAACTAACATAAACTCCTCAACACAAACATCACATAACATACATTGGGTATACAACCCACATAAACCTTAAACATGCATTTCTATCCAAACTCAACCATCAAACTCTATAAAACTTACTTAAAACTTCATTAAACATAAGGAAAAGCAAGGATCTACACTAACCTCTTGGAGATCGAGGGTTGGTGTGACCCGAACCTTGGAGATGTGGAGGAAACTAGCTCCGGGGTCTCCAAGCTCCAAATCCTTGATCCAAGCTTAAAACTCTTCAAAACCAAGAATGAAACTCATAAAAACCATAGAAGATTGAAGGAAAACGTGAAATCGACCAAGGGAGGACATGAACTCACCTGGACACGAGAATGGGGAGAAAACTCGCCCATTTTCGGTCTGAGGCCTTTTATAGGCGACCGGCTGAGCCACATTCGGCGGCCAAATCAGCACCCTAAAGTCCCCCATGTTCGGCGGCCGAACTTGAGGTTCGGCAGCCGAACCTGGTTTCTGCCCAACTCAACTTTCGGAAGCCAAAAGTCCATCTGAAACCATCTCATGTTCGGCGGCCGAACATCACCTTCGGCGGCCGAACCTGGGTTCTTCCTCCTTGGCCTTCTTCTCTTCAAAACTCAATTCATTTTCATTTAAAACCATGAAATCATGTGAAAACATTTCAGAAAACACATTCTACCCTTCTAGAGAGATCCAACACCCTAGATTCCGCCGGAAGGCAGGAATCCCGATGCCGGATTCTAGCCGGGTATTACATTCTTCCCCCCTTCAAGAACATTCGTCCCCGAATGTTCCACAAACAAACAGGCATCTGAAACATAGCATCAATCATACATAAACAAGCAAGCAATCAAGCAAGCAAAACCTAAAAACCTCTCTCCTAAAAGAGAGACACGGCACTGCCGGAGTCAAAACTCCCGGTTCTCCTAAGAACACTCTTCCAATAGGAGACACCTCTAGCAATACCCAACTTCCTCTGAAACTCAACACTTCCACTGCGCTACTCTGATCCTTACTCTTCTCTTCTCTTCTCATCTTTACTAACTGGCTTCTTCTCACTGCTAACCCAAACTAACTCTAACCCTCACAGGTAGTACCCGAATTTCAGATCTATCTTGGAAAAGCAAACAGCTCCTACTAGCTGTCCCAATAGATCATCCATCCTGCATGGGAATACCTGCTCTTGGTAGTGACCTTGTTTAACTGCTTACAGTCGTTACAAAGTCTCAGGGATCCATCCTTCTTTTCCCACAACCACACTGGAACACTCCAGAGTGAGGTACTAGGTCGGATAAAACCCTTATCTACCAAGCCTCACCTCTATTCTGACAACTCTCAACTATAGGTGCCATCCTATAGGGAAGGACAGAAATGGTTCTGCGTCCAGACACCATTCCTAACAGATGGTGAACCTGACAACTCGCCTGGGGAGACATCTACGAACTCTCTCTAACAACTGTCACTGAGGCTGGTTCCCCGACCTGACTGCTAAACTCTCAAACAAGAGCTAGAACCCTCTGACAACCCTTCCTACGCACCCTACGAACCTGATAGGCTGACATCAAACCTCTAGGCATCCCTACTGTGTCCCCTCAGAAGACTACCTCTGACCCATCCTGTCCTCTGAACTTGACTACCTCGTCTCTGCAGACCAAGATAGCACCACGAGCAGAAAAATCCAGTCCAACCCTAAACTGACGTCCAGATAGTCAAATCTAAGACCTCAAATTCGGGTGGAAGGCATCTACCCTCAACTGTCACAGAACTGAACCGGCAGACTGACTCTGCCCCAGATGGATCACACTCGAGTCCACTGACCCAAAAAAAAAGAACACTCTAGCCCATAAGCTATCAACTCAACCTCTCGACGGCTCCTAGAGCAACTAAAGAAAGAGAAACTCTAGGGTTCACAAAAACACACACATCAGAACATTCAAAAGTGAGCGTACCTGGCGTCACCGTGTTCGATGTGTTTGCTTCCCTTCCTTGCCCACTGGTCTGAGCCACATTACTTGGAGTTAACCGCTGGGACCGTACCATCCTGGGTGCAGTAGGACACTCACGTGCTATGTGTCCCTCCTGTCCGCACCTATAACAAGCTGTTGTCCCATAACGGCAGACTCCCTTGTGCGGCCCTCCGCACCTCATACATCTTGTAGTGTCTCGACCAGAACTCGAACCATCTTCAGCATCTAGCCTAAACCTTTTCCACAACCTACCCTTCCTAGTTCTGCCCCATTGCTTAGGGGTTCTTCTCCCCCTTCTACCTCTCTTGGCGGCTGTACTCAGCATGGAGGGATCAATTTCCCTTGAACTTGAACTCTCAGAATCCTTAGACTCTCCCATGCAGTCCTCATCCATATTCACTTGCACACCTATGTCCCTCCTCTGCACCATTCCTTCTCTACTGACATCAACAGACCTTCCAGGGTCTCTTGATGTTTCCCCACTGCCAACCATACCTGACTGTACTCCTGGCAGAACGGGAGGAAAGGTCTCCGTACCTTCCCACTCAGACGGATCTGACTCCACAGATCGACTAGCACCTTGCATCTTCAGCTCTTCTGAAAACACAACAAGCGCACCGGTACACATAAGCATCACATCACATAGCATGGCATCATAACACATAGCATGCATTATATCATATGGTCCATGTGACAAACACATGACCCCTCATGCAATATATATCATGGATGAACCTGTCACCTATAGCCTACAACATAGCAGAACATGCCTCGACCAACTGTGCCAAAGGCCATACCTGGTCTCTCAGCCCATCTCATATCAGTACATATTATGCCATTTCGTAGCTAGGGGACTATCAACATCCATAATACAAACATAAATGCACATGCACCACACATGGCATTACACATCATCAAACAAGACGGGACTCCTCATCCGATCCTAGTGGACATGATCTTACTCTGAATCTTTCTTATTGTGCTTGCCCTTCTATGACATCTAAACCAACCTCTTTCCGATGTGGGATATCTCTAATCCTTGAGCATCTTTGCTCAACACACCGTACTTATGAGGCCCAAAGCTTTGATACCAACTGTAACAACCCGGACACCGGTACACCTCTTGTAACGGCCCCAAACTGCTCGGCACTAGGATCCAGATCGGCTTAAGGCCGCCGGGACCCGTAGTAAGCCTCTAGACATCCTGAACTCTAGGTATAATCCCATACATGATCAGCATTTTAAAAAAAACTTAAGCTTTTTCAGAAGCCTTTAAACTTTTTCTTTAACTTTCATATTGATCATGCAAAACCAAGGGATTTACCAATACTAGGCAAAGCACAACTCTATACTATACATCTCACATACTTTTCTTAGCTTGGCTCTATCTCTTATAACATACTCATTACTCTTTCCATTCATCATATTCTTTATATACATAAGGACCATACATCAAGTCCATCTATCATGTCCATATATCATCATTATCATCATGTCCACTACTAAGCTAAACAAGCATACAAAACATACATAGCATTACATAACATATCATCTCTTTAACAACTTCCTTACATAACATCCACTATAACCATAAACATACACATCAAGCCTTACTCAAACATAAACAAAACACAGCTAAGCTATTACAACCAAACATGGCAACCCATGCTTGAACCTCTTCTTTCCCATAGCTCTATCTGACTTACTCTGGCTTACTTACTCTGGCCCTGCAAAACTGGGGTTAAGGGAATGGGGTGAGCTACAAGAGCCCAGTGAGTAGAAACAGAGAAAACAGTTCATTAATTATGATTTCATTTTATTATTCATTATTTATTTTATTTCATTTTATTTTATTTCTTTCTTTTATTTCATGCTTTCATGAAATGCGTCATATCACAACGAATACACATCAAACATTTCTTCCCCGCTTGAGTTCACGCTAGCAATCTCTTCCTCTTGCGGGTGATTTTAGAGGGTTCACGAAACGTCCTTCCCCTCAGGGTTAGACATGACCCCAACATTCCTTCTGTCAAAACTTGGCCCCGAAGGAGCTCTCATAGGGCTTTCCTACATGTACTTGCCCGACTGACAAAGACTCATTGACAGACTTGTGGGCTATTGAGGTCGCCTTGGTCCACCCATCACATCATATACACAGCAATTTATGCAATGTGTCATATTCGTGAAACTAGTGCAATCATCCTATTACATATAAACATGATGCATGCATATGCTTTAGGCATTTGAATTCCTTGAAATAAATGATGCATTAGACATTTGATTTCTTAAAATAAAAGGTTAGGTTTAGTTCTACTCACCTCCTGGCAGACGCTGACTGACTCTGCAACTGCTAGCACTACTGGCCTCCTCGGTCCCTCGGGTCCGATCCTACACAGGTGGACTCGAATGAGGTGCCAAACATACTCTAAACAACTCATAAACATACCCCCAAAAACCCCTCTAAACATCACTAAAACATGCATAGGAAACACCCAAGAAACGGCTGGACAGGGCACTTTCGGCGGCACCTTCGGCGGCCGAAAGTCCCTTCCAGAGACGAAACTCGGGTAAGTTCGGCGGCAGGTTCGGCGGCCGAAACCCCTGGACAGAAACGAAAGTCCCTCCTTCGGGGGCACGTTCGGCAGCCGAAAGACTGCCTCCCATGCAGGTTCGGCGGCCGAAACTCCTCTCGGCGGCCGAACCTGGTCCCCTCTGGACGACAGGTCCGATTCTGCCAAGCCAAAAACCAAGCTCAATACACCCAAATCCTTACATACTCTCTCCCGAACATGTATACTCACTCCCACAAGCATAAAGGAGCATAAACTAACATAAACTCCTCAACACAAACATCACATAACATACATTGGGTATACAACCCACATAAACCTTAAACATGCATTTCTACCCAAACTCAACCATCAAACTCTATAAAACTTACTTAAAACTTCATTAAACATAAGGAAAAGCAAGGATCTACACTAACCTCTTGGAGATCGAGGGTTGGTGTGACCCGAACCTTGGAGATGTGGAGGAAACTAGCTCCGGGGTCTCCAAGCTCCAAATCCTTGATCCAAGCTTAAAACTCTTCAAAACCAAGAATGAAACTCATAAAAACCATAGAAGATTGAAGGAAAACGTGAAATCGACCAAGGGAGGACATGAACTCACCTGGACACGAGAATGGGGAGAAAACTCGCCCATTTTCGGTCTGAGGCCTTTTATAGGCGACCGGCTGAGCCACATTCGGCGGCCAAACCAGCACCCTAAAGTCCCCCATGTTCGGCGGCCGAACTTGAGGTTCGGCAGCCGAACCTGGTTTCTGCCCAACTCAACTTTCGGAAGCCAAAAGTCCATCCGAAACCATCTCATGTTCGGCGGCCGAACATCACCTTCGGCGGCCGAACCTGGGTTCTTCCTCCTTGGCCTTCTTCTCTTCAAAACTCAATTCATTTTCATTTAAAACCATGAAATCATGTGAAAACATTTTAGAAAACACATTCTACCCTTCTAGAGAGATCCAACACCCTAGATTCCGCCGGAAGGCAGGAATCCCGATGCCGGATTCTAGCCGGGTATTACACTTGACACTCAAAAGAGAGTTTGAGATGTTGAGAATGAAGGATGGGAACAGATGTTGAGAATGAAGGATGGGAAACAGTAAATAGTATTCTTCTAAACTCCTTCATACTGTAAATAAAATAAGGTTGTTAGGGGAAGATTTTGGTGATTAAAAGGTTGTAGAGAAGATGTTGATCAGCTTGCCTACTAGATTTGAAGCAAAAGTGTCTGCAATAGAAGAGTCATGTGATTTGAAATCACTTTCTGTTGCTGAATTGATCAGCAAACTTCAAACACATGAGCAGAGGTCCAACATGAGAGATGAAGGGATAATTGAAGGCGCTTTCCAAGCAAGGCAGAAAGGGAAGCAACTTGTAAAAGAAGGGAAGAAGTCTGGTAATGACAAAACTATAAATAAAAGAAATTTTAAGACTAAAGGAAAGAAAGGCAGGTTTCCTCCTCGTAATATTTGTCAAAGAGATAATCACATGGAGAAAGATTGCTGGTACAAGGACAAGGGCTCTATTTAGTACAGATTTTGCAAGAAAATGGGTCACAGAGAAAAATTGTAAGCAAAAACAGAACCAGCAACAACAAACTCAGCAGCAAGCCAATTTCACAAAAGATCTGGAGGAAGCTACTGACAGCTTGTTTATGGTTTTACAAGCAAAAAACAGAGGCATGGGAGGTTCCTCGTCTATAAACAATAGTTGTACAAGTCACATGTCCAATGATAAATCATTGTTCAGGAATCTGGACAAATCAATCAAGACAAAAGTTAGATTGGGCAATAGAGAGGTGGTGCAAGCTTAATGATGTCCTGTTTATTCCTTTCTTAGCTTAGAATTTATTAAGTGTTGCTCAGATTCTTGCATATGGTTATTCTTTGGATTTCAAGGGAAAATGTTGTTCTATTTATGATCCTAATGACTGTGATAAGAGTTTTTCCTTGAATTGGATTGATTGTTATAATAGTGTGAATTATGTGGTAAAAGATTACTCAGTTTTATGGCATAGAATATATGGCCATTTTAATTTTGCTGCTTTAAAAAACATGCAATCAAAAGGCATGATAAGAGATTTACCATAAATCTCTTTAAACAATGAAGTATGCAGTCCTTGTCAATTTAGAAAACTTCATAAGAAGTCATTTCCTTCAAGAGCTTCATGGAGGGCCAAAGAGAAGTTGGAATTAGTTCACATAGACGTATGTGAACCAATGAGCACATAATCATTGAGTAATAGGTACTTTGTGTTGTTTATTGATGATTTTATAAGGATATCATGGGTTTATTTTCTAAGTGGCAATGCTCAAGTTTTTTCTATGTTTAAGAAATTCAAGACTATGAATGAAGTTCAAAGTGGTTACAAGCTGAAGTCCCTAAGATCCGATAATAGGAAGGAATACACTTCAAATGAATTTGAGAGGTTCTGTGCTGACATGGGAATTGGACATCAATTAACTGTTAGCTACTCACCACAACAAAATGGAGTATGTAAGAGAAGGAATAGGACTGTGGTTGAATTGGCTAGAAGCATGACGACGGATAAGAAGCTACTGCTGAAATTCTAGGCAGAGGCTATTTACATAGCTGTATACTTGCTGAACAGGCTGCCAACAAAGTCAGTTGAAGGAAAAACACCAATTGAGGCATGGAGTGAGGTCAAACCATCTGCAAGACACCTTAAGATATTTGATTCAGTATGTTATGCTCACATTCCTTCAGTCAAAAGGGGCAAACTTGATCAAAAGGTTCAATTAGAAATTTTTTTGGGGTATGTAGTAATGTCAAAAGGTTACAGGGTGTTTAATTTGTCAACTCAAAAAATCACAGTGAGCAGAAATGTAATTGTTGATGAAAACACATATTGGAATTGAGATAAAGAGCAGATTGAGAAGGAAGAAAGGGATAAAAAAATTGTCATTAGCTCCAATTTAGGAGACTGAAAATTTAACAGAAAAAAAAAAAAGAAATGATTGAAAATGAGGAATTAATTAAAGCAGAAGACTCTCCACTAGACTCTCCTACTCTTAAGACCAAATCTTTGGCTAAAATTTATGAAAATTGCAGACATGTGGTGCTAGAACCTCAATCATTTGAATAAGCAAAAGAATATGAAGAATGGAGAAATGCAATGAAGGAGGAGATTACTATGATAGAAAAAAAATTACACTTGGGAATTAGTAAATAGACCTGATTACAGAAATGTTATAGGAGTCAAGTGGGTGTTTAGGACAAAATTGAATCCAAATGGGTCAATCTATAAACATAAAGCTAGATTGGTAGTGAACTCACAGCAACCTAGCGTAGATTATGGTGACACATTTACACCAGTTGCAAGACATGAAACTATTAGATTAATTCTTACTTTAGCTGCTTAGATGAAGTGGATTGTGTTTCATTTAGATATCAAGTCAGCTTATGTAAATGGAGAGTTAAAGGAGGAGATATATGTCGAGCAGCCAGGTGGTTTTAAGAAAAGGGGCAAAGAAGACTTTATTTTTCAGGTTGCACAAAGCTTTATATGGCCTTAAGCAGGCTCCTAGAGCCTAGTACAACAAAGTTGATTCACATCTTATGAAGTGTGGCTTTGTTAAAAGTGAAAGTGAGGCCACCTTGTATGTGAAGAAAAATGATGATGGGGAACTAATAATTGTATCTATTTATGTTGATGACATATTGGTTACAGGTAACAACACTTATGTAGTGAAGAAGTTCAAAAGGGAGATGGAAATGGTGTTTGAGGTTTCTAATTTGGAGAAAATGACTTACTTCTTAGGAATGGAAATTTTTCAAAATGACTCTAGAATTTTTATTTCCCAACGAAAGTATGCATTGGATGTATTAAAGAAATTCAGAATGGAAAGGAGTAAATCAATCTCCACTCCTTTGGTTTATAATGAAAAACTTTCAAAAGAAAATAAAGGGAGTGAGGTGGATGCAAGTTTATATAGAAGTTTGATAAAAAGTTTGTTGTACTTGATTGCTACAAGACCAGACCTCATGTTCGCACCAAGTGTCCTTTCAAGATTTATGCAATCTCCTGGTCAAGTTCACTTGGGAGCTGCTAAACATATATTAAGATATATTAAGAGGCCAATTGACTATGACATATGGTACACCGGTGTTGAAGATGGAAAATTGATAGGTTATTCAGATAGCGATGAGTACTAATAGATATGTTTTTTCAATAGGATACGGAATTTTTTCATGGATGTCAAGAAAGCAAGATCTAGTGGCACAATCAATGGCAGAGATAAAGTATGCAGCATTAGTTGTAGCTGCAAATCAAGTTATCTGGATTATAAAAATTTTATCAGATCTTCATCAGGTTCAGAAAGATGTTACTGTTGTGTTTGGTGATAATCAATCAGCTATTTCAATGACAAAGAATCCTATGTATCATGGTAGAACCAAATATATAAATGTGAAATTTCATGCTATAAGGCAAGCAGAAAAGGAAGGGAATGTGCAGCTGGTTCATTGTAGATCAAAAGAACAGATTGCAGACATAATGGCCAAGCCTCGGTCAAGAAGAAGATTCATATTTTTTAGGGTAGCACTTGGAGTCTTGAAAAAAATCTTAAAGAGAAGAATATTAACGGCTAAGATTTTTCTGTTATACTCAGTTTTTGCAGAAAATCATGGAACAATTTTTTGATTTTTTGTTTCTGCTGTAAAGTAATGGCTCCCCTTATCCTCATATACTTTTTGTTTATTTTATCATGTATTAGTTTGGGAGCAGGTGTAACTTTTCTTAAATTATGTAATTGTGTTTTGTAATACTTTTATGTATATATTTTCTCTTCAATGGAATTGAGATCAGAGTATTACAGAAAAAAGCTTTCAAAACTAACACATACTCTGAATTCAATACTTGTCAAAAAGTTTGTTTATTACCTTGTTTTGGTGCTATAAATGAAAAACTTGGCAGGAATCCATTTTGGGTTTTGCATTATTCAACCATATCCATTGCTAGAGCCAAGCTTCACAAAGTTGGCATTGAAATAATAGCATTACTTGATGAGGATGAAGGAAACAGCACAACATGGGAGTTGCATTGCACATAAGTTTTGTGGCGTCGTATATGTAACAACACAGATGCATGTCTTTGTTAGTTGTTGCAGCTCACATGGCCTCAGCCCCATAAGTGCAAAACAAGTCATCAACTCAATTCACATCTCCATCTCTTTCACCTCATCTCCATGGATGCATTGAGATTAGACAACTTCAGAGATGACTATAATAACAGTGAGATAATATTCTCTCTATATATTTTAAAATGTCCTGTGTGACTCAAAGCTGTCCAATAATGTCTAGACCATTCTCCTTTGTTCAGAGGGTCACACACGAAAATTACCCACATAACAGCTTATAAAGAAAAACGATTTAACGTATGGGTCCTAGGGACGCCTTCTCTATGAGATTGTCATCTATTTAATCCATTTGTCCAATTTGGCACACAATTTTCTATGTTCAATGATTATTGTCTTACCATTATTTACATCTTTTGTAATCTTCATCCACCAAGTAAATTGAAGTTCAATGGAATTAAAACACTCAGATTCAATATTCATTTGGATTGTTTTTTTTTTTTTATTTGGCATAATTGACTCTAATTGACACTCCAACACTAGATTTCACAGTTGTAGAAGCAAATGTAGTACTAGTAAATAAATCTCACTCGTATTTAGGTGTGCAACTTTATACAAGTTTTAATCACATATGATTCCTATTGAATTTGTTAGGAGACAATATAGGAATAAATCTTGCATTTTCTAACATGAATTTGACGCACTTGACCAAGAAAAAAAATTAATAAGCCAGATTTTGGTAGCATATTTGAAAATCAAGCTAAGAATTTTAGGTACTATATTATTTTAAAAAAATAAAAAAAAATCATTTTTATATAGCCTTTCACATTATGGGAGACTTGGGATGGACTTATAATTTTGGAGGGATGAACTTCAAAACTTACTTAACATTCTGAAATAGATTTAAAGAAATGAGCAAAAAAGAAAGGAGATTTGAAACTAGAAAATAAAATCAACAATTTCAACTAATCATTAATAATTTTATACTTTTAAGCTTAATTTTTATGTTGATGTTCTGAGATCCAATAGAAGGTTGGATTAGAGTATGTGTGTCAACCTAACCTGAATGGTTCATGCCCCATTCTTTTATTCTTTTTTTTACAATTTATTTATTAGTAACGTGTAACCGCCACACTATTACAGTACAACATATCGTTGTCATGCATGGCAATATGTACGGACATACTGTCTCTTTTTCTATTATTAGGCGGCCATTTAATTTCCTCTGACGCCTGTATTGATGTGATTCTAGATGTGTAGAGGTCTGTTGCCCCACTGACCCACTAAGTTAGTTAAACTGGATCCCTCTCAGTTGAGACCGAGCCCTGCTCTGTCCGACCTGCTGGTGCGGGACCTGAACCACGCTTATATGGGTGGATCGGTGTGTTGGGTTCTCATAGGGCTATAGTCTGGTCTTTCCTCATGGGCTCAGCTGTGATTTGGGTATTCGAGACCTAACTGTTATTAAACGCCCCTTTACCTGCTCATTAATTATTCCATGATTAATGAGGGGTAAATCCCTGTAATACCCGGCTAGACTCCGGTATCGGAATTCCTACTGTCCGGTAGAATATCGGATGTCGGAAACCTCTAGGAGGGTAAAACCATGTTTTTATAAAATGTTTTCATGTATTTTATGGTTTTAAGTAAGAAAAAAAATTGAGTTTTGAATGAAAAAGACCATGGAGGGAAATCCAGGTTCGACCGCCGAACCTCATGTTCAGCCGCCGAACTTGCATGAGTTTTGGAGGCACTTTAGGCTTCCGAAGGTGGCCTGACCAGCCCCTATAAGAAGCCCCATGGCCGAAAATGGGCGAGTTTCTTCCCCATTTCCGGCCATCCCATTTTCGGCCAGAGGTGAGTCCATGCCCTCCCAGGTTGATTTTACTGATTTTCCTCAAATCTTTCAAGTTTTAACAAGTGTTTACTTGGTTTTTGAAGTTTTTGGAACTAAGATCAAGTTGTGGAGCTTGGAGACCCAAGGAGCTAGATTTCTCCTATCTCCAAGTTAAGGATCGTTTCTCCTCTCGATCTTCAAGAGGTAAGCTTAGATCCTACCCTTCTTGTATGTTTTAAGCAAGTTTTATGATGGTTTAAGGGGTAGAGATGCATGTTGGGGTTGGTTGGTTGTTGATAGGGTTTATGTTGAGTTTGTGGTTAATGTATATTATTTTGAGATGTTTTGTGTGTTGTTGGGGGTTTAGGATAGTTTGAGGCCCCTATATGCTTATGTATGTGTGTATGCATGTTGTAGAATAGCTAAATGCATGTTTGGATGAGTTTAGGAGGCAATGTGCATAGAATGGCTGAGTTCTGCCACTTTGGGAGAACTCAGGTTCGGCAGCCGAAGGTACTTTCGGCCGCCAAACCTGCCTGTGGAGGCAAACTTTTGGCTGCCGAACGCTGCCCCCGAAAGTTGGACTTTCGGCTCTGGATGGGAATTTCGGTCGCCTAACCTGCGGCCGAACATACATGAGTTTCGGATTTGGAGGGAACTTTTGGCCGCCGAAGGTGCCCAGTTCAGCCTTCCTTTGCATGATTTCTATAATTGTTTTAAGGTGTTTTAGGGGGTTTTTGGGGAATACTTTAGAGTCATGTTCACGTATGTTTAGTCCCTCATTTGAGTCCACCTGTGTAGGTTCTTATCCGAGGAACCGAGGACCCCAGCAGTGAGTTAGCTGCTTCAGTGTCTTTTCAGAGCTAGCCTGAGGTGAGTAGAATGACTCTTTATGTTTCAAAGCAAATAATGAAAGTTTTATTATGATTCACGCATCATGAATGCCATGAGATATATTAGGTTGTTTGCATTAGAATTCACGAATATGTTGCATTGCATATTATGTTGTTGAAGTGGATGAACATTGAGTGATCCATTAGCCCTCGTATGGTATGATATGATATGATGATGATACGGTATGGAAGTCCAGGAAGACCCATTCTACGTCCCTGGCACTATGTAAGAGAAAGTCCAGGAAGACCCATTCTACGTCCCTGACACATTGGAATGTCATGATATGTTATGTAAGGGAAAAGACCAGGACTCATTCTACGTTCTGGCACTATTGGATATGTAGAGGGCTATTGGTGACAAGTTCATCCTTAATGTGATTTGTTTGTGATGTGATGCATTCCATGAAAGCATGAATCTTTAATATAATGTTTTACTATTCTGCTCACTGGGCTCTAGTAGCTCACCCCATTCCCTTAATCCCCAAGTTTGCAGGTACGGGCTAGACCAGAAAGTCACCAGGATTAGAAGTCATGTTTTATGTAATAGCTAGATGTGGACATGTATTGTAAAATGTTATAATTTGATGTAATGTAAAGAATTGTATTGAGGATAGAATGGTGCTTGGCCCTAGTATATGTTAATCCCTTTTTGGTACATGATCCTTTTAATGAAATTTTTTTAATGATGTTGATGTAAACCAAGCTTAATGTACGATATGTCACCCCATTGGAGCATTTGATGAGGGCTCCAGTATGGGGTTTATGATTATGAGTTGTGCATGCACAGGGTAAGCTTGGTGAATGAAAAAAAAGTTTAAAGTTTTATGTATATGATTGATCATGTATGAGATTAAACAGGTATACAGAATATATGTTAGGCTTGCTACGGGTCACGGCAGCCTTATACCGATCTGGATCCTAGCGCCGGTAGCGGTCCGGTTTCCGGGTCGTTACAATTCCGAAACTCCAATTATTATTGCGCGGCTCATAGAGCTATAGTCTGGTCTTTCCTCATGGGCTCAGCTGTGATCTGGGTATTCGAGACCTCATGGGCTCAGCTGTGATCTGGGTATTCCACGTTTGTCAAAACGTCTTCTTTCTGTCTTTACCATTTCAAATTTATACTTTTATTTTGCTCTCGATTCTTCTTCTTGCGTTGCTTCTGCTAACTTGCTCTCCTTCTCCTCTATAATCTCTACTTTCTCACTTCGAAGTACGTCTCACTCTTCTCATAACTTTCGTTAGAATTCTTGATATTGTAGGTTTGGTGTCCTCTGTTACCCTTTCTTCCCTCTTTAATTTCTTTTCCAACGAGTACGCTGACACCACTATCTATAGGATTAGGGCTCCCCTTCCTAATGAAAGGATTGTTCTTCCCAATCCACATCCGGCGAGCTTAATA
The DNA here is from genome assembly GCF_001659605.2 of Manihot esculenta. Classification (NCBI taxonomy): domain Eukaryota; kingdom Viridiplantae; phylum Streptophyta; class Magnoliopsida; order Malpighiales; family Euphorbiaceae; genus Manihot; species Manihot esculenta. The sequence continues at coordinate 389,019 of NC_035171.2, read as the reverse complement.
GACGCCCAACAAGGATGCAGCTTAGTTTTCTTTGTTAAACAGTACGATTTCGGGCTAATATTCCCTTTCACCCCTTTCTTCGTTGAGGTCTTCCGTCACTTCAGATTGACTCCCCCGTATGTTGTCCCCCAACTCCATCCTCTTCATGTGCTGCTTCAAGCCTATCTATTTGTGTTGGGGTTTTGCCCCCTCTGTCATGTTATTTTTCACCTTCTTTCGTCTTGTTAGATCCAACCAGGGATTTTATTATTTTGATCTCAAGAAGGGTTGTCTATTTTCGCTAGGTACAAAGACTCGATAAAGGGCAGGGTTGATGCCTTTATGATAGTCGAGCTGAAAGAGAGCTCAGGGATCAACTGAGATGTTGATGTCTCTTGGTGGGAAGTCCCTCAGGGCTGCAATGACTTCCCCAGGCTGATTTTGTTGGACTAAGTTCGCCTTCTTCGACTAACTTTTGTATGGAAGAAGTATGACATCAAGAAGTGCATGTTCATGTCCAACCTTCGGGACTGCCAGGAAGCTAGTAATGCTAACTATTATTTTTCTGCTTTTATTCCTTGTTGTGCTTTCTTTTGTTATTTTGAGTTCTAATCCGAATTGACATCTCTTTTTCAGCTTCTGTCATTCCCATGGACAATATTAAGCTCCCGAAAAACTTATCCCTGTCCTGGGAGAGCATGAAGGCCACGTTGGATGCCTTCAAGGCTGGCAAAACGGTGGCGAACGTGACCCGAGAGGTCTTTTAGGCCGTGGCCCCTGCTGCAGCAAATCGAACTACTGCTCCTGCCCCAACTTTGGCGTTGGTACCTGCCGCAGGGGGTTCTCGATCTGTAGCTTCGAGGGCCTCATCAGCCACCTTGCCTGCTCCACCAAGCAACAGGCGGTGTTTAGCACTCATTTCTTGGACGATCTCGAACACAGTTTAAGGGGAAATGTTCCTCATGGTAAGCCCCCTGCCCTTCTCAATAGTATTTCTGAGTTCTTTGACTTTTTTAACTTTTTTTTTTCTTTTTCTATGGCAGGCCTTCGGGTGTTCCTTGAGATCGGTGCTAAGAACCACTTTTTTCAGAGCTCGGTGGAGTAGCGCATAGCTGAAGAGCATCGGGATGAAAACATCGTTGCCACTAGTGAGGCCCGTCGGACAAATCATTAAGTTTAAAGGGGTTATTGAGGACCTCACCAAGCAACTTGGGGAGATGAGGGTAGAGGTTGCCCAGGCCTCCCAATGAGTTTCTGCGGTTGAGACTCAATGAGACGAGGCCTTAGCACAACTATCCTCTTTAGAGGAGTCCTACTGTAATACCCGGCTAGACTCCGGTATCGGAATTCCTACCGTCCGGTGGAATCTCGGATGTCGGAAGCCTCTAGTAGGGTAGAAACATGTTTTCATAAAATGTTTTAAAGCATCTCATGGTTTTAAGTATGAAAATTAAAAGAGTTTTTGCATGAAAAGTCCTTGGAGGAAAACCCAGGTTCGGCCGCCGAAAGCCAAGTTCGGCCGCCGAACATGCATGCGTTTTGGAGGCACGTTAGGCCCCCGAAAGCATGAGTGAGGGAAGTGCAGGTTCGGCCGCCGAACCTCATGTTCGGCCGCCGAACATTTGCATGGATGCGGAGGCACATTCGGCCCCCGAACGTGGCCTGGCCAGCCACTATAAAAGGGTCCCTTAGCCGAAAATGGGCGAGCTTTTTCTCCCCATTTCGGCCAAGGTGAGCATTCCGCTATCCTCCCTCGATCTTGAGTGTTTTCCTTAGATCTTCCATGATTTTCACGGGTTTTAACTTTGGTTTTGAAGGTTTGTGAATAAAAAGCAAGTTTTGGGTACTTGGAGGTTCAAAGAGCTCAATCTCTCCATCTCCAAGCTAGGATCGTCTTTCCTCTCGTTTCTTCAAGAGGTAAGCTCGGATCCACCCTTGTTATGTGTTTTAAACAAGCTTTAAGTTGATTTATGGGTAGAAATGCATGTTTAGGCTTTTTGTTGAGATTATGGGTTTTGATGCTTTGATGAACAATGTATGTTGCTTGTGAGTGTTGTAGTTGGGGTATTTGATAGTTTGAGACCCCTAGGTGTGATGTATGGTGTTTATGCATGTTTTAGAACAAGTTTATGCATGATTTAAGAGTTGGGAGGCAAATGTGCATAGAGGAGCCAAAGTTTCTGCCCTTTGGCAGAAACCAGGTTCGGCAGCCGAAGGGAGTTTCGGCCGCCGAACATGGCTTGAGAGGCAGCTTTAGGCTGCCGAAGCTTGCCCCCGAAAGTTGGAGTTTCGGCTCTGTCCGAGACTTTCGGCCGCCGAAGGTGCCGCCGAACATGCATGAGTTTCGCCTCTGTCTGGGAGTTTCGGCCGCCGAAGGTGCCGCCGAACCTGCCTGACTTTCAGCTCTGGAGGGACTTCCGGCCGCCGAACCTGCCGCCGAAAGTGCCCTGTCCAGCCTTTTCTTGCATGTTTCCTAGGAGTGTTTTGAGGTGTTTTTAGGAGGTTTTTGGGGGGTATGTTTAGAGTTATGTTCTTGTTGTTTGGTGCCTCATTTGAGTCCACCTGTGTAGGTTCGGACCCGAGGAACCGAGACCCCCGGTTGTGAGATAGTCGTTCAGAGTTCGTTGTTAAGCTTCAGTCACCAGGTGAGTGGAACAATCCCTTCAGTTTTAAAGTAAAGTAAATGAATAAATGAATGAATCATAAAGCATTGCCCATGCATCATTATGCCATGCAATATTTCAGGATGTTTGCATTAGAATTCACGAATATGCTGCATTGCATAAATTGATGTTGATGTGGATGGTTGTTGGGTGATCCATAGTCCTCTGATGATATGTTATGATGATATGTATGGAAGACCAGCGAGGCCCATTCTACGCCCCTGGCATTTGGAATGTTATGATATGTAAGAGAAAGACCAGTGAGGCCCATTCTACGCCCCTGGCATTTGGAGATGTTGAGGACTAATGGTGACAACACCATCCTTTATGTGATTAGTTGTGATGTGTTGCATTTCATGAAAGCATGAATAAGAAAAAGTTAAATAATAATAGTAATAATAATAAAATGAAGAATAATATACCTAAAAATGGAGGAACTATAATAATAATAAAATGAAGAATAATATACCTAAAAATGGAGGAATTAAAGCAAATGTTTTTAGTTTCTGCTCATTGGGCTTCATAGCTCACCCCCTCTCCCCTAACCCCAGTCTTGCAGGTGCAGAGTAGATAGAGAAGTCAGCAGAGTAAGAGAAGTTTATGTAATAGCTTAGTTGTGGACATGATTTGTTGGTAATGTAAAAGTATGAGATGTAATGTACTGTAAGTTTGATAATGTGCTTGACTAGAGTCTGTTGTATTCCCTGTACACATGGTCTTGTATGAGATATAATGTTTTTATGATGCCTATGTAATCCAAGCCTATGTTATGATATGTTACCCCATTGGAGTATTTGATGAGGACATCCAATGAGGGGTTTATGTTATGTTTGTGCATGCACAGGCTAGGCTTGGCAAAGAAATGTTTGATTGAAAGAAAAGTTTTTAATTTTTATGAATGTTGTTGACCATGTATGGGATGAAACAGGTTCACAGGATGTATGTTTGGCTTGCTACGGGTTCTGGCGGCCTTAAGCCGATCTGAATCCTAGCGCCGGTAGCGATCCGGATTTTCGGAGCGTTACACCTACTGTCAACGTGATGAGGCCTTAGCTCGTGCTGCTGTCCTCTAGCAGGAGCTCAGCAAGCACATTGAGGATCTGAAAGGTATGGCTTCGGCGGTGGAGGAGTCTCATCTCCAGCAACAATAACTTGGTTAAGAGATCACTGCTCTGGAGGAGAGGTGTTCCGTATTATTGAGGGATGCTCGGGCTGTAGAGGATAAGGTCTAGCAGGCTTGTAAGGAGCGCTTGCAGGAGTATAAGGACTATGTTGAGCTAAAAGCCAAGATCCAGCAGGCCTAAGAAGCGCGACTTGAGAAGTACCAGGCCTCCAAGGAGATGAAAGAAAGACTATATAGGGAGGGTTTCCGCATGTTCGCTTTGGGCTACAATCAAGGCCTTAAGGCAGCTAGGGATGCCCCCTCCACTCTATTGGCAAACCTACAAGCTTCTATAGTGGACTCCGATGGTGAGGAGGTGTGCTATAGAGAGAAAGACAATCCTTTGCCTAAAAAGGCTCCTCGCTTGCCTTTTGGACCTCAAGGGGAAGACACTGTAAATAAACCCTTAAATGACTTAGTTAGTTCTGGTTCCCCCTCCCCTGCTGCCTCTGCTGTCTCTATAACTCATTCCAACAATCAATAAGGATTTATATTTCATTATTATTCCCTCTATCTATTTTTGTTTTTTTGTGCTTATTGAATTTATTTGTATGTCTGTACTTGAGCTGTTAACTTATGAATATTACCAAGCTAGCAACTTGTTAATTTTGATTTGTTTGTGTTTGTATACTTAAACTGTTTTTGTATATATAGCCTGTGGACTTTACCAGGCTGGCAGCCTGTGGACTTCACTGGGCTGGCAGCCTGTAAGTTTTATCGGGCTGTTAGCTTGTTTAACTTAATTTATTTATGTTTATATACTTAGACTGTTTTTATGTATACAGCCTATGAGCTCTGTCGGGCTGTCAGCTCATTTAACTTAATTCTTTTATGTTTATATACTTAGGATGTTTTTATGTATACAACCTGTGAGCTCTACCAGGCTGTCAGCTCATTAATCTTGCCTTATGCATATCGCGTCTTTCCTGTTATGTTATCTCTCCTTTTTACTGAATGTCTTGGCACTTTTTGCTTTCTATTTTCTTGAAGCCTTTATTTGGGCTAAAGTTTGATTTTCTTACAGCTTTTTATTTTAGCTCGTATTGCCATTTGGCTAGTTAAGTTTTTTAATTTTTTTCTTCGTGTACTTGTTTATGGAGCTTAACAATAAGGCTTATTTTTATCTTAATTTTGCCTTGGTTTTGTTTACCTAGGGGCCTTAAGAGCATTGGGCTCATTTTTGAGGTCGGCCTGGCATTTTGGCTCTATGAGCATTGAATTAGCTTTTTCATAGGTAACACCATTTCGTAAAGTGGGCATTAGGATGCCTCAAGTTAATTTAATTAATTTTTTTTACGCCGGGCCTTTTCGTGAGATCGGGGTCTCATTTTTCAGGGATCCGAGCCTTTTAACTAGGTCGGAGCTAAGCTTTCTATTAGTATTGTTGCATTCCATGCCCCCTAGTGAGGTCGAATTCAAGTTTTTCACTTGTGTTCCTATGGTCCAAGCCTTCGTGTGAGGTCGGAACCAGGTTCTTGTTTGTTATTTCTGTGCGATCCGAGCTCCTTTTGTGAGGTCGGAGCCAGGTTTTTATCTGTTTGCTGAGCCTTATTCGTGCCAAGGTCCTTTCTTAGGTCGGGTGCGTATTTTCTAGTTTTTCTTCCTTGGCCTTATAGCCTTTGTTGACGTTGGGCCTTCATTATTGGTCTTTGTTCCCTTGCCGATTTTATGGTGTTGGTGGTCATTTTCTAGGACCGGTCACCTACCTCACTAGGGTCTTCTTCTCCTCAGTTAGTTTTGTGGTGTCGGTGGGCATGTTCCAAGACCAATCACCTACCTTACTGAGGGCTTCATCTCCCCAGCCGGTTTTGTGGTGTCAGAAGTCATGTTCCGAGACCGGTCACCTATCTCACTAGGGTCTTCTTCTCCTCAGTCGATTTTGTGGTGCCGGCAGTCATGTTCCAAGACCGATCACCTACCTCACTGGAGCCTTCTATACCTGCTCTGTAACGACCCGGAAACCGGACCGCTACCGGCGCTAGGATTCAGGTCGGCTTAAGGCCGCCAGAACCCGTAGCAAGCCAAACATACATCCTGTGAACCTGTTTAATCCCATACATGGTCAACAACATGCTCATAGAAAAATAAACTTTTCTATGAGCATGTTGTTGACCATGTATGGGATTAAACAGGTTCACAGGATGTATGTTTGGCTTGCTACGGGTTCTGGCGGCCTTAAGCCGACCTGAATCTTAGCGCCGGTAGCGGTCCGGTTTCCGGGTCGTTACAGAGTGGTATCAGAGCCCTAGGTTCATATGGTCGGACCTAGAGTGTCGGGCTCATAGATGTGATAGAAAGTCAAGCACAATAGGAAATCATGTCCACTAGGATAGGATGTAGAGTCCTGTCTAGAATGAAAGTATGATATGCCATGAGATATGCTATGTATATGATGTGGGTTCATGTGTTTCCACATGAACCATTGGATACTAATGTTTTGTTATCTGTGCTGTTTTTCAGTAAACAGAATGCGAGGAACTCGTCGATCAGCTAGATTGACTCGAGTACCACCGGAGGAGGAGGGCACGAGCGCCCGTCCTCCAGCATTGCCAAGGGCAATGTCAAGTAGGTCCAACAGGGACAGAGCAGTGGGAGACCCTAGAAGATCTCTGGATCTGGGTAGAAACAGATCAGTAAGAGGAACGGTTCAAGGAGGCAGGTCAGTGGATGTGGGAGAAGAGATAGATGTGGACCAGAGGAGGGATGGTAGTCTTGGTGTGAGCATGCCAGAAGAGGGCATGGGTGAGTCTCAGGGAGGCACTCAGGCCTCGGGGTTTGTTCCACCACCCCAGTACCCACCTTTTTCACCATAACCCGGGTATTCGATGGGAGGTACATCGGATTACCCCAGTTTTAATCCTTACCCTTCTCACATGCCATACCCACCTTTCTACCCACAGTATCCACAGTACCCTATGTACCCACCTCCATCCTTCCATCCAGGCACAGCAAACCCTATCCCAGGGGATGCCGCACCTCCACCACCAGCAGAAACCGCAGTTACAGAAACCCAAAGACCTCAACCTACCTCATCTGGAGGGAGCAAGACCAAGATGACCGACTATATGAAGTTGGGTGCTCCCCAGTTTGATACCGGTGACGATCCGTTTGTGTACCTGGAGAAGGTCAAAACAATTACAGATGAGATAGGGGCTGATGACAGTAGAGCCATTCAGATGGCTGGTTTCACTCTGAAATGCAAGAAGGCACGAGAGTGGTTCAAGAACTATGTGAAACCAAGGGTGGACAGTCTGTCATGGGAGGAGTTTGCGAATGAGTTCGCAGGATGGGCTTTCCCTGACAGTTCTAGGGAGCTGAAGGTGATTGAGTTTGAACAGCTGAAGCAGACAGATGAGATGGGTGTCGATGAGTACACCGATAGATTCTTAGAGTTGTTGCCGTTTGCTGGGCAACATCTGGACACAGATCCGAAGAAGTCGAGGAGGTATATCATGAGGCTCAATTCCAGGTATTCCTCTTTGATTCAGTCAGCTGATAGAGAAAGTTTCCATGCCATTATAGACATGGCCAGGAGAATGGAGGCTAGTGCCGTAATAGAGGGAAAAGTCAAGCAGTCAGTGGCACAACCTTCTAGTTCTAAGACCCCAGGTGGGGGAAGGATAGACCCTTCATCCTTGAGTTCAGCTAGTAAGAAGTGGGGCAGTACCGCTAAGAAACCAAAGAAGAATAAGTTCTGGAGCAAGATCAAATCAGGTCTGGGATTAGGAGGTGGCTCAAGCTCTGGTGCTGATAATGCAGTGTGTGCAAGGTGTGGTAAGCTACACAGGGGGGTATGCCGGTTTGGGACGACAGCCTGCTACAGGTGTGGGCAAGAGGGACATATGTCTTGGGAATGTCCGAGAGCAGTTCCTACGGCACAGCCCCAGCAGACAACTTCGGGTAGCGTAGCACAGCCAGCAGCTTCAGCCGCAACACAGGCTAGTGGCAGAGGCAGAGGGAGAGGGTCAGCCTCTTCTTCATCAGTTTACAGAGGGGAAGGTCCGTCAGCTCCAGCACGGATTTTCACAATGACGCAGCAGGAGGCAAACGCATCCAACACCGTGGTGTCAGGTAATATCATCATTGGTTGTTCAGATGTTTATGCCTTAATGGACCCGGGTGCATCCCATTCTTTTGTTTCTCCGAGAGCGGTCGAGAGGTTGGGTCTGATGGTCTCTGGGTTAGAGTGCCCCCTATGGGTTAGCGGACCCAAATGTGACCCGTCAGTGGCAGAGTCAGTCTGCCAGTACAGTCCAGTTTTCATAGAGGGAAGATGCCTATCCGCCGACCTAGTGGTTCTAGACTTGACAGATTTTGACGTCATTCTAGGGATGGATTGGCTATCTACCCATGGTGCTACCTTGGATTGCCGAGACAAGGTAGTTAAGTTCAGATGTCAGGATGGGTCAGAGGTTGTCTTTAGAGGAGACAGGGGGAGTACACCTAGAGGTTTGATATCAGCCCTACAGGCTCGTAGGCTGCTCAGGAGGGGTTGTCAGGGTTATCTAGCTCATGTGAGAGAGCTAGACAGAGATGTCAGAGAGCCCGCCTCGGTGCCTGTGGTTAGAGAGTTCTTAGATGTTTTCCCAGACGAGCTACCAGGTTTACCGCCTCCTAGGGAGATAGAGTTCGAAATAGAATTGATGCCAGAAACCAGACCGATCTCTATCCCTCCCTACAGGATGGCGCCAGCAGAGCTGAAAGAGCTTAAAGAACAGTTGCAAGAGCTGGTAGACAAGGGTTTCATCCGACCGAGTGCCTCACCTTGGGGTGCTCCAGTGTTGTTCGTGAAAAAGAAGGATGGATCCCTCAGACTTTGTATCGACTATAGACAGTTGAACAAGGTTACTACCAAGAACAAGTACCCGTTGCCTAGGATCGATGATCTATTCGACCAGCTAGCAGGAGCAGGTTGTTTCTCCAAAATAGATCTGAGATCTGGGTATCATTAGCTGAGGATCAGAGATGAAGATGTGCCAAAGACAGCATTCAGGACCAGATATGGGCATTTTGAGTTCCTAGTGATGCCGTTCGGGTTAACAAACGCCCCTGCAGCATTCATGGATCTCATGAACAGAGTATTTAGCCAATACCTGGATCACTTCGTTATTGTCTTCATAGATGATATCTTAGTGTATTCCAGAAATGCAGAAGAGCATGCCCATCATCTGCGGTTGGTCTTACAGACTTTGAGGGAACATGGCTTGTATGCCAAGTTCTCTAAATGTGAATTCTGGCTGAGGAGCATTTCGTTCTTGGGGCATGTAGTGTCAGAAAATGGTATTGAGGTGGACCCCAAGAAGACAGAAACTGTGGCTAACTGGCCTAGACCCACTTCAGTGACAGAGATTAGAAGTTTCTTGGGTTTGGCAGGTTACTACAGGAGGTTCGTTCAGGACTTCTCAAAGATAGCAGCTCCTCTGACCAGGTTAACCAGGAAGAATCAGAAGTTTCTGTGGACCGACCAGTGCGAAGAGAGTTTTGAAGAACTTAAGAAGAGGTTGACTTCAGCACCAGTTTTAGCTCTGCCATCTAGTGATGAGGACTTTACAGTCTTTTGTGATGCGTCCCGTGTGGGACTGGGTTGTGTACTGATGCAGAATGAGAGGGTGATCGCTTATGCTTCTAGGCAGCTGAAGAAGCATGAGTTGAATTACCCCACACATGACCTGGAGATGGCAGCAGTAATCTTTGCACTCAAGATGTGGAGGCACTACCTCTATGGGGTAAAATGTGAGATCTTTACAGATCATAAGAGCCTGCAGTACATCCTGAGTCAAAGAGATTTGAATTTGAGACAGAGAAGATGGGTAGAACTGCTCAGTGACTACGATTGCAAAATCCAGTATCATCCGGGTAAGGCTAATGTTGTAGCTGATGCCTTAAGCCGGAAATCACTCGGCAGTCTATCCCACATCACAGCAGAACGAAGACCAGAAGTAAAGGAGTTCTACAAGCTCATCGAAGAAGGGCTACAGTTAGAGTTGTCGGGTACAGGCGCCTTGTTGGCTCAGATGAAAGTGACACCCGTGTTCCTTGAGCAAGTCGCTCAGAAACAGCATGAGGACCCCGAGTTAGTGAAGATTGCCAGGACTGTTCAGTCAGGCAAGAATGATGAGTTCAGATTTGACAACAAGGGGATCCTCCGCTATGGGAGTCGATTATGTGTACCGGATGACATAGGGCTAAAAGGAGACATTATGAGAGAGGCTCATAATGCAAGATACAGCATTCACCCTGGAGCCACCAAGATGTATCAAGATTTGAAGAAAGTTTATTGGTGGCCAGCGATGAAGAAAGAAGTGGCACAGTTCGTGTCAGCCTGCGAAGTGTGTCAGAGGGTGAAGCTGGAACATCAGAAGCCAGCTGGAATGCTTAACCCGCTACCGATTCCAGAATGGAAATGGGAAAACATAGCTATGGACTTCGTAGTAGGGTTACCGGCGACATCCAACAGAGTGGACTCCATATGGGTGATTGTGGACAGACTCACCAAATCCGCTCACTTCATCCCTGTTAGGAGTGGCTACTCTGTGGACAAGTTGGCGCAGGTGTATGTGGATGAGATTGTCAGGCTGCACGGGGTTCCAGTGTCTATAGTGTCTGATAGAGGGCCCCAGTTCACTTCCAGGTTTTGGCGGAGTCTGCAAAATGCCATGGGTACTAGGTTGGATTTCAGTACTGCCTTCCACCCCCAAACTGATGGACAGTCAGAAAGGACCATCCAGACTATAGAGGATATGCTTAGGATGTGTGTGCTGGACTTTGGCGGTTCTTGGAGGCAGCATCTACCTTTGGTGGAGTTTGCCTACAACAACAGCCATCATGCTAGCATCGGGATGGCTCCATATGAAGCTTTGTACGGAAGGAAGTGCAGATCACCTGTTTGCTGGGAGGAAGTTGGAGAGAAGGCCTTGGCAGGGCCTGAGCTAGTAGAGATTACCAGCAGGGTGGTACCCATAATCAGAGAGAGAATCAAGACTGCTGCAAGCAGACAAAAGAGTTATGCAGACATCCGCAGAAGGCAGTTAGAGTTTCAGGAGGGGGACCTGGTATTGCTCAAGGTGTCTCCAATGAAGGGAGTGATTAGGTTCGGGAAGAAAGGTAAGCTAGCCCCACGATACATCGGACCCTTTGAAATCTTGCAAAAGATTGGGAATGTGTCGTACAAGCTGGATTTACCTGCTTCTATGGAGAGAATCCATCCGGTTTTCCATGTTTCCATGTTGAGGAAGTTTGTGTCAGATCCGAGCAAGGTTCTTAATGAGCCTGATGTGGAGGTCCAGGAGAATCTCACCTATGTTGAACAACCAGTGCGGATCATAGACACTCAGATCAGAAAGTTAAGAAACAAGGAAATCCCGATGGTGAAAGTCCTGTGGAACCACCACAACTTGGAAGAATGCACTTGGGAGACACGAGAGTCTATACTCCAGCAGTACCCTCATCTCTTTTAAGGTTAGATCCCTATGTGTTGATGTGCTATATGCGTGTTATATGTTGTTTGGTGAACATTCGGGGACGAATGTTCTTAAGGGGGGGAGAATGTAATACCCGGCTAGACTCTGGTATCGGAATTCCTACCGTCTGGTGGAATCTCGGATGTCGGAAGCCTCTAGTAGGGTAGAAACATGTTTTCATAAAATGTTTTAAAGCATTTCATGGTTTTAAGTATGAAAATTAAATGAGTTTTTGCATGAGAAGTCTTTGGAGGAAAACCCAGGTTCGGCCGCCGAAAGTCAAGTTCGGCCGCCGAACATGCATGCGTTTTGGAGGCACGTTAGGCCCCCGAAAGCATGAGTTAGGGAAGTCCAGGTTCGGCCGCCGAAAGCCAAGTTCGGCCGCCGAACATTTCATGGATGCGGAGGCACATTCGGCCCCCGAACGTGGCCTGGCCAGCCACCTATAAAAGGGGCACTTAGCCGAAATGGGCGAGCTTTCTCCCATTTTCGGCCACAGCAAGCTTCCGACCTTCCCTTCGCAAATCTTGTGTTTTTCTTCCAAATCTCTTCCATTTTCCTTGAGTTTTAAACTCACATTGCAAGTTTTGAGCATTTAAACCAAGTTTTGGGGCTTTGGGAACTCAGTAGCTCATTTTCGTGGATCTCCAAGTTTAGGTCGTCTCCCTCTCGATCTTCAAGAGGTAAGAGCCGATCTTAAGCTCCTTATATGTTTTAAGTAAGTTTTAAGTTGTTTTATGGGTAGAGATGCATGTTTAGGCTTGTTGATGAGTTTATGGGTTTTGATGTTTTGATGAACAATGTATGTTGCTTGTGTGTGTTGAAGTGTTGTAGTTGGGGTATTTGATAGTTTGAGACCCCTAGGTGTGATGTATGGTGTTTATGCATGTTTTAGAACAAGTTTATGCATGATTGGGGAGTTTGAAGGCAAAATGCTTAAGGGAGCCAAGTTTCTGCCCTTTGGCAGAAACCAGGTTCGGCAGCCGAAGGGAGTTTCGGCCGCCGAACATGGCTTGAGAGGCAGCTTTAGGCTGCCGAAGCTTGCCCCCGAAAGTTGGAGTTTCGGCTCTGTCCGAGACTTTCGGCCGCCGAAGGTGCCGCCGAACATGCATGAGTTTCGCCTCTGTCTGGGAGTTTCGGCCGCCGAAGGTGCCGCCGAACCTGCCTGACTTTCGGCTCTGGAGGGACTTCCGGCCGCCGAAGGTGCCGCCGAAAGTGCCCTGTCCAGCCTTTTCTTGCATGCTTCCTAGGAGTGTTTTGAGGTGTTTTTAGGAGGTTTTTGGGGGTATGTTTAGAGTTATGTTCTTGTTGTTTGGTGCCTCATTTGAGTCCACCTGTGTAGGTTCGGACCCGAGGAACCGAGACCCCCGGTTGTGAGATAGTCGTTCAGAGTTCGTTGTTAAAGCTTCAGTCACCAGGTGAGTGGAATAATCCCTTAAGTTTTAAAGCAAAGTAAACGAATAAATGAATGAATCATAAAGCATTTCCCATGCATCATTATGCCATGCAATATTTCAGGATGTTTGCATTAGAATTCACGAATATGCTGCATTGCATAAATTGATGTTGATGTGGATGGTTGTTGGGTGATCCATAGTCCTCTGATGCTATGTTATGATGATATGTTATGGAAGACCAGCGAGGCCCATTCTACGCCCCTGGCACTATGTAAGAGAAAGACCAGCGAGGCCCATTCTACGCCTCTGGCATTTTGGAATGTTATAATATGTAAGAGAAAGACCAGTGAGGCCCATTCTACGCCCCTGGCATTTGGAGATGTTGAGGACTAATGGTGACAATACCATCCTTTATGTGATTAGCTGTGATGTGTTGCATTTCATGAAAGCATGAATAAGAAAAAGAAAGAAAAAGTTAAATAATAATAATAATAATAATAATAATAATAATAAAATGAATAATAATATACCTAAAAATGGAGGAATTAAAGCAAATGTTTTTAGTTTCTGCTCATTGGGCTTTATAGCTCACCCCCTCTCCCCTAACCCCAGTCTTGCAGGTGCAGAGTAGATAGAGAAGTCAGCAGAGTAAGAGAAATTTATGTAATAGCTTAGCTGTGGACATGGTTTGTTGGTAATGTAAATTATGAGATATAATGTAATGTAAGTTTGATAATGTGCTTGACTAGAGTCTGTTGAATTCCCTGTACACATGGTCTTGTATGAGCTATAATGTTTTTATGATGCCTATGTAATCCAAGCCTATGTTATGTTATGTTACCCCATTGGAGTATTTGATGAGGACTCCAATGAGGGGTTTATGTTATGTTTGTGCATGCACAGGCTAGGCTTGGCAAAGAAATGTTTGAATGAAAGAAAAGTTTATTTTTCTATGAGCATGTTGTTGACCATGTATGGGATTAAACAGGTTCACAGGATGTATGTTTGGCTTGCTACGGGTTCTGGCGGCCTTAAGCCGACCTGAATCCTAGCGCCGGTAGCGGTCCGGTTTCCGGGTCGTTACATGCTCAGATATACTAATAGGAAAAGAGAGATGACAATTTTATTCATGCTTTCAAAAAGTAGTAGATTACATTGCATGCATTTATGAGAAATACATGCGGCTCCAGATTTCCTTACAGGTCTTCAATTCGGTACACCCTAGGTTTGATTACCTTGGTGATTTTAAAGGGCCTTCCCAGGTTAGCGCTAGCTTCCCCACAGTTGCCCTCTTTCCCGTTGCTTCCAATCTCCTCAAAGCCAGGTCTCCAACCTTTAGGTTCCTCTCTCGGACTTTTTGGTTGTAATATTGGGCTGCATTCTATTGATAAGCAGCTGTTCTTATTTGGGCCTCATTTATTATATCTTCTAAGACATCTAGATTGCTCATCAACTTCTCCCATTGGTGCTTTCATCACTGAATTGGACTCGGTGAGTAGAAATATGTAGCTCTATGGAGATTATAGCTTCTGTTGCAAACGCTAATTCGAATAGTGTCTCCCTTATTAGCGTCCGAGGTGTAGTCTGGAATGCCCATAGGATGTTGTGTAGCTCGGCAGCCCAATTTTTCTTAGCACCATCCAATCGCTTCTTTAGCACTTGGAGAATAGTCTGATTTGTCACTTCATTTTGGCCATTTGTTTATAGGTCAGCCACTGAGGAGAACTTGTGCTATATGCCCATGTTCCTCGTGAAGCCTTTGAAAGATTTGCAGTCGAACTGCTTTCCATTGTTCGATATGAAGGTCTTGGGTATCCCGAATCGGCATATAATGTTATCCCAAATGAAGTCTATTACCTTCCGAGCTGTGATAGTGGGTACAGCTTCTGCCTCAGGCCACTTGGAGAAATACTTTATTGCCACTATCACGAATCTGCTCTGCCCTACAGTCTTAGGGAATGGCCCAGGATATCTATGCTCTACTGTGAGAATGGCCATGGACTAGATATGCTCGATTGTAGCATGGTCAGGCTGTTGATAGCATTGACAAACCTTTGACAGATGTCACATCTTCTAACAAACTCCTCTGCTTCTTTTTTGGTTGTGGGCCAGTAGTACCCCTGCTGAAAGATCTGCCAATGTAGTTGCCCCTTCATGAACCCCACACACCCCCTGATGTATCTCTCAGATTAACCTAGCTGTCTCTTCCAGGCCTACACATCTCAACCACATGCTAGATTTCCCCATTCGGTATAAGGTTCACTTAATTGTTTCATAATTGGCAGCTTTAGCTGCGATTTTTTGAGTTTCTGCTTTATTCTTGGGTAACTTTCCTACTTCCAGGTATTTCAGGTATGGGGTCATCCAGCTCCATTCTTCTTTGATCTGCATGACAGGGGCTGGCTTTTTTAAGGTAAGGGTATCTATTTGCTGCACGTATACTTCATCTGTGAGTTGTTCTAGTTCTTTTACAAATAACTTATTGAGCAGGTTTGCTTCTTTGTTTTCTTCCTGGGGTATTCTTTGATACTGGATAATGATCCCCTACTCTCCGAGCTCAATTTCTAGAGTTCATACCCTAGCTAAGTATTTCTGCATGGTGAAATACTTTGCCTGGTACACTCCTCTTATTTGGTTTACAATAAGCTGGGAGTCACTGTTCACCCTGAGGTCGGTTGCCCCCACTCCCAAAGCTATCTACATCCCATTTATAAGGGCTTCTTACTCTGCCATATTATTAGATGCAGAAAACCCAAAGCGTAAAGCATAACACACTCTGAATCCATCTGGCCCTTTCAACAGTACTCCCGCTCGCCTGTGGAGCTGGATGCTCCATCTACAAATAGGTTCTATCTAAATTCATGTGGCTGTTGATCCCCCTCCTTCTCTTCTACTAAGCTCAGTGATGCTTCCCCCTGTTTTTTTTATCTGAGTTGAAGCAGCATTCGGCTATAAAATTTGCTAGGGCTTAGGCTTTGATGGTTGTTCGAGGTCAGTAAATAAGGCAATAGTTGATTTCCACGGACCAGGCTAGCATTTTTCCTGAGATCTCAAGCCTGTGTAAGACTTTCTTTAGGGGTTGGTCAATCATTACCACCCCCTGGTGGCCTTCTAGATACATTCTAAACTTCCTCACTGCCAACAACAAGGCGAATGCTAACTTCTCAATATTCATATATCTGACCTTGGCATCCCTGAGTACTTTGCTAATGTAGAAGATATGCTTTTGGATCTCTGCTTCCTCTCTTACAAGCACGACGCTCAGTGCCTGTTTAGATGCAGAAAAGTAAATTAAGAGTTCTCCTCCTGCTAAGGCGCTGCTAAGCACATGCGGGGAGCTGAGGTACTGCTTGAGATTTCTAAAGGCTTCCTAACAATCCTCTGTCCATTCAAAGTTTGGGACCTTCCTTAACTTTTTGAAGAAAGGCATGCATTTTTCTGCTGATTTGGACATGAATCGATTGAGTGCCACCACCCTTCCTATAAGCCTCTACACATTCCTTACATAGGTTGGCTCAGGCATTGTTAGTATAGCTTCTACCTTCTCCGGGTTCAGCTCTATGCCCTTTCC
This sequence comes from Manihot esculenta, assembly GCF_001659605.2. Lineage (NCBI taxonomy): Eukaryota > Viridiplantae > Streptophyta > Magnoliopsida > Malpighiales > Euphorbiaceae > Manihot > Manihot esculenta. Next base: position 372,787 of record NC_035171.2, on the reverse strand, counting down.
ATTGACCATGTAGCCCACAAATTTTCCCCCTCTGATAAAGAAAACACACTTTGCTGGGTTCAACCTCATCTTGTACTACTGTAATATTCCAAAGACCTCTTCCAAGTCGACGAAGTGTTGTTGGAAGGTCTGACTTTTAACCACCATGTCGTCAACGTAGACTTCCACATTTCTCCCTATCTGATCCTTAAAAATCCTATTCATCAACCGCTAATATGTTGTCCCAGTATTTTTCAATCCGAAGGGCATAGCCCTATAGAAGTATGTCCCATCTTTAGTTATGAAAGAGGTCTTTTCTTCATCCAACTTGTCCATAGGGATCTGGTGGTATCCTGACATAGTATCTAGGGACGACAAGTAATCAAAACCAGCTGTAGAGTAGACCATTTTATTAATATTTGGGAGGGAATAACAATCTTTTGGGCAGGCCTAATTTAAATCAGTGAAGTCTATACACATTCTATATTTCCCATTAGTCTTTTTTACTAGCACAGGGTTAGCTAACCACTATGGGTACATGACTTCTCTAATAAACTCGGCCACCTCTAGTTTTTGCACCTCTTCCCTTGTGGTCTGTTGCTTCTCTTTCCCTAACACCCTCTTCTTCTACTTTACCGACTTGGCCCCAGGGAGAATGTTCAATTTGTGGGTCATCGCCTCAGGATTGATCACTAGCATGTCTAAAGGCTTTCAGGCGAAGCTTGAGGCATGTCCTCTGATTAGAGCCATCGCTGCCTCCTTTTGGTCCTTTTCAAGGCCCAAGTTGATGCTGAAGACCTTGCCGCTTTCTTCCTCAGACAGTGGGAAGGCCTCCAGCTTATCTACTAGTTCAGTCCTAGCCTCTTTCTTTTCATCCCGGACCTCCATGACTTCAGCGTTTATCTCTTCTAGCTGGGTGCTTGGCTCTTCTACCGTGGCCAGGTATACAGCTCTGGCTTTCTCCTATCTTCCCCAAACTACCCCCACCCCTGCTTCTGTCGAGAATTTCATTGTCAGATACCGGATGTTGGTCACTACTTCAAAGTCATACAACATCGGTCTTCCCAACATGGCATTATAGTTTAGGGGTAGCTTCACCACAAAGAACATTGTGTAATGAGTTCAGGATAGGGGCAGTTCTCCCAGGGTGAGGGCTACCTTTACCTTCCCCTCCACTGCCACTGGAGTCCCTCCTATTCTCTTAACTGGGGTTTGGTCCATGACCAGTTGTTCCTCTAATATGTTCATCTGCTGGAAGACCCGGTAGGGCAGTAGGTTCACCTTACTGCCATCATCTACTAGAACTTTTCAGACCCTAAAGTTGTGCATGACGGCTTCTATGACTAGAGCGTCATCGTGGGGCATCTGCTTTCCCTGGGCGTCCTCCGGAGAGAAGGAGATGGTCACTAGGGAATGCCCCACTATCTATATAACTTCAGCACTACTCCCTTCCCCATCCCTATTTCTTTTTTTTCCTCTTCTACTCATACGGCCCCTAGTTCTTTCCACGATCACGTTGATTGTTCTGCTAGAGCTGTCATTCACTGGTCCTCCTATTTGTCTCCGGGGCTTTTCGCCACTGCATTTTGCCGTGGTCTCTAGCCTTTTGGCTTTTTATAAAATTTCTGAGGTGTCCCCTCTTGATGAGCCTTTCTATCTCATTTATTAACTGATAATAGTCGTTGGTGTCATGGCCATGAGTCCAGTAGTACTGGCAATACTTATTTGTGTCCCTCCTATTCACGTCTGCCTTTATTGGCTTGGGTTACTGTATGAAGTCCTTGTCTTGGACAACTACGAGCACCTTGACTCTAGACATGTTCAAGGGAGTAATCACCTCAAGGATCCAGGGTTGGTAGGGTCTCTGCTCCTTCCTCTCATACTGGTGTTTGTTTAATGCTTCAAGCCTCCAGTTTTGTCTCCTCTCTTGTATGTCTGATCGTTTGTCCTCCATAGCCTTTCCTCTGTCTCCTGCTTCCCTGGCAAATCTGCTAGTGGTTAAGGCATCGTCTTGCCTTATGTATTTTTTTGCTCTCTTCATCAGCTCTGCCAGGGTAGTAGGTGGCTTTCTGCATAATGATCCAAAAAACTCCAGAGAAGTTGTAATACCCGGCTAGACTCTGGTATCTGAATTCCTACCGTCCGGTGGAATCTCGGATGTCGGAAGCCTCTAGTAGGGTAGAAACATGTTTTCATAAAATGTTTTAATGTATTTCATGATTTTAAGTAAAAAGGAAATGAGTTTTTGCATGAAAATAGCCTTGGAGGAAAACTCAGGTTCGGCCGCCGAACATGCATGCCTTCGGGAGCGCTTTTAGGCCCCCGAAAGCATAAGTGAGGGAAGTCCAGGTTCGGCCACCGAACCTTATGTTCGGCCGCCGAACATGGCATGCATGCGGAGGCACTTTCGGCTCCCGAACGTGGCCTGGCCAGCCACCTATAAAGGGGTCCCTTAGCCGAAAACGGGCGAGCTTTTCTCCCCATTTTCGGCCAAGGTGAGCTCTCCGCCATCCCTCACCGGTTTTGAGTTCTTTCCTTCAAATCTTTCTCGATTTTCATTAGTTTTACCCTTGTTTTGAAGATTTTGAGCATTTGAGCAAGTTTTGGAGCTTGGAGGTTCAAGGAACTCTCTCTCTCCCATTTTCCGAGCTAGGGTCGTTCTCCTCTCGATCTTCAAGAGGTAAGGGTCGATCTTGAGCTTATGGTATGTTTTAAGTAAGTTTTAAGTAGATCTATGGGGTAGAATGCATGTTTAGCTCATGGTTAGGTTTATGGATTTATGTTATATTTTTGGGCAATGTGGATGCTTAATGTGTTGTAGATGGGGTTTAAGATAGTTTGAAGCCCCTAGGAACTTGTATGCTTGAGTATGTATGTTGTAGATTAGGAGAAATGCATGTTTGGTTGGTTTTGGGAGGCAAATGTGCATGAGGAACCAAGTTTCTGCCCTTTGGCAGAAACCAGGTTTGGCAGCCGAAGGACTTTCGGCCGCCGAACCTGCCTGGGAGGCAAGCCTTTCAGCTGCCGAAGCCTGCCCCCGAAAGAGGACTTTCATCTCTGGAGGGCAGTTTCGGCCGCCGAAAGTGCCGCCGAACATGCATGAGTTTCGTCTCTGTCTTGGAGTTTCGGCCGCCGAACCTGCCTGACTTTCGACTCTGGAAGGACTTTCGGCCGCCGAACCTGCCGCCGAAAGTGCCCTGTCCAGCCTTCCTTTACATGTTTTCTTATGATTGTTTCATGATGTTTTAGGGAGTTTTTGGGGAGTAGTTTAGAGTTATGTTTATGTATGTTTGGTCCCTCATTTGAGTCCACCTGTGTAGGTTCGGACCCGAGGAACCGAGAACCCCAGCAGTGAGTCAGTTGCCCCAGTGTCTGGTCAGAGCTATCCAGAGGTGAGTGGAATAACCTATTACGTTTTTAAAGCAAATAAATGGACATTTTAGCATGATTCACGCATCATTAATGCCATGAGATATACTAGGTTGTTGCACTAGAATTCACGAATATGTTGCATTGCATACTCTACTGTTGTTGTTGTGGATGAATGTTGGATGATCCATAGCCCTCGATCTATGATGTGACGATGTGATATGTACGGTACGGAATGTAAGACCAGTGGGACCCATTCTACGTTCGCTGGCACTATGTAAGAGAAAGACCAGGACCTATTCTACGTTCTGGCACATTGGAATGTTATGTTATGCTATGTAAGAGAAAGACCAGGACCCATTCTACGTTCTGGCACAGTTGGACTATGTAGAGGACTATTGGTGACAACTTCATCCTTGATGTGATTAGCTGTGATGTGATGCATTCCATGTTATCATGTGTTTTGAATGTTTTATTATTCTGCTCACTGGGCTCTAGTAGCTCACCCCTCTCCCAAATTCCCCAGGTTTGCAGGTACAGGGTAGACCAGGAGGTCCGCAAGAGTAATGAAGTCATGTGTATGTAATAGATAGAGTGTGGACATGATAAATTGTAAAATGATGTAAAGTTATGAATAATAATGTATGTAAGAATATTGAGGATTAGAGATTGTGCTTGACCCAATGTGTAAGGTATCCCTTTTTATACATGATCTTAGATGTTTTGTGATATTTATGTAAACCAACTCAACATATGTTGTATCGCCCATTGGGGCATTGATGAGATCCCATAGAGGGGTCATGGTTATGATTATGTTCAGTGCATGTACAGGTTGAGATTGGTGTATGATAAAATGTATGAAAGAAAAGTTTTAAATTTTTATGTATGTTGTTGATCATGTATGGGATTAAACAGGTTTACAGGTTGCATGTCAGGCTTGCTACGGGTCCCAGCGGCCTTAAGCCGACCTGGATCCTAGCGCCGGTAGCGATCCGATTTTCGGGTCGTTACAGAAGTGGTCCTCTTTTACATGGATTCTACTACCCTAGCTTCATCAAGCTCGGGGATTTGTAGAGCCTCCGAGTTAAACCTAGCCACGTATTCCCTCAGGGACTCATTCCTCCTCTACCGAACCGTTTCTAGGTAGCTTGTTTTTCTTTCCACTGGGACCCGGGCAATGAACCTGCTGATAAACACACTGGCTATGTCCATAAAGCTTTTGATGCTTCCTTCTTTTAGACTATTGAACCATGCTTGGGCCAGTCCGGTAAAGGCGGTGGGAAAGACTTTATATATCAGGGCATCCGAGTGAGTATGAAGCTCCATGAACATCTTATAGTTCAAGACATGCCCCAGGGATTCCCCGTACCATTGTACCCGACCATTGTTTGCATCATGAACTTTTTAGGGATGGTTTCCTGCTGTATCTATCTCACGAATGGGAATGAGGTTGGTAGTAGGGGGCTGCTGTTGTCCCGCACCCCTAGCTCTGCTAGAAGTTGCTCCTTTAGCGTCTCTAGCTTCTGATCTATATCTGCCTCTTCTCTCCTTGGTCTTTTTTCAGGCAGTAGTTTCTTTCCAGCTCTTTGCTTTCTAACCTCTCTGCCAGCTTAGAAGAATAGCTTTCGGCTCCATCATTCTCGATGAGCTCTCTTACTACCCGGCCTCTTGTTCTAGCTATAAGCTCGTTTCTCCTACTGGCCTCTCCGTCTCCATCACTCGTCCTCCTGTTACTTTGTTACCAGTGTGGGTTGTGACTCGTTAACATTGAATCCTTCAGCTATTAGGGGTATGCTCAATGGGGTATTAAGTCCCCTTTATTGCAGCATTTGGCCTAGCCAATGAGCAGTGCTTTGGAGTTAGAAAGCTATGTTTTGTAGCTCCTGGTCAGATGGGGTAGTTCGGGGGTATGGTCCCTGCCGAGCTTGGCGAAAGGTTGAATAATACAGGTTGTTGGTTTAGTGGGGCAGTAGGGCTAAAAAATAAAAATCATGGTCTTTCTTGAGCAGAACCCAGGTCGTTTGGGGTGTTTCCGGTGTAGTTTTCGCTGTGATTGGCCATGTAAATCTCAGTGGGTATGATGAGAATGAGAACTCTAGTGACGAGAAGATTTCCTTCATTTCCCACAAACGGCGCCAATTGATATTCTGAGATCTAATAGAAGGTTGTATTAGGATATGTGTGTCAGCCTAGTCTGAATGGTTCATGTCCCATTTCTTTTATTTTTTTTCACTTTTGTCCTCGAATGATGTGTAACGCCACCCTATTACAGTATAACATATCGTTGTCACGCATTGTCGTATATATGAACGTACTATTTCTTTTTTCATTGTTAGATAGCCATTTAATTTCCTCTGTGTCTGTGTTGACGTGATCCCGAATGTGTAGGGGTCTGTTGTCCTACTGACCCATTAAGTCAGTTGAGCTGGATTTCTCTCAGTTGGGTTCGAGTCCTACTCTGTTCGTCCTACTAGCACGAGGTTAGAACCATACTTACATGGGTAGATCGGCGTGTTGGGCTCTTATAGGGTTGTAGCATGGTCTTCCCTCGTAAGCTTAACTATGGCCTGTATATTTAATAGGCTCAACTGTGATTTGTATATCTGAAATCCAACTATTATCTAATGTGATATAAACCAACTTGATTTGGTCAAATATAAAAGACTCAATTAGGTAGGAGGAGATTTTGGGTTTAGGAGCAATTTGCAGTCGTATTTGGGGGTTTAGGCCTGGAGCTGCATTTTCAATGCGGCTCTTTTGAATTTATTTTATTATTCAAGTGGGAATAAAAATTAAAACTATATATATTAGCAATCTTAAAGTCTTTATATCTAAAATATAATTTTAAAATTTACTTTTTAATAATATTTATTTAGTTAATATGTTTAAAATAATGGAAATGTAGTAATACCTGTCCTAAAAAGTAGGGAGTGACAGAAAAGAGGGGAAAATGGTTAGCATTTGTCGGTTGGGTTCTGGAAAAAAGATAAATTATAAGGTGATTGGCGTGTGGGGATATGATACTGATTGATTTCTTATAACACTGCAATTTCAATCCTATGGTTGCGTTTCATATAGGGTTGCTAACATTATTGAATTCTGGATTTAATTGGCCAATTTCCCCCTTATTCCTTTGTAATTCAGAAAAAAAAAAAAAAATACTTTCTCATATTGAAATTTTTTGAATTTTTATCCCTTGGACGTAAAGGTTAGGAACAACTAGAACTAAAATCTTAAATTAAATACAAGTGCTTAACTACATTATCAACCTATATCTATATATATAAAATTAGATTTTAAAATGGACTATAAAAAATTGATAAGTCGCGATTTATATATTTATACCAAATGATATTTTTAAATTTATATATTTGTGATGAGTGATATATTTAATATTTTTTATTTTTTATTTTTATTTTTTAATTATATTTTTATATTTAATAATATTATTAATTAATATGTTTATAATAAATAAAATTTATTATTTTTATTATTGTAATTTATATTTAATTTTTTATAATTTTTAATACAATATATTAATCACAATAAAATAAAAATTTTAATATATATATAGTTTATTTTTATTTTCGGTAATAAATAAATTAAAAAAAAATAAAATCAATATTATTAATTACTATCAAGTATTCCAACTTTCATGTGAATAATAACAAATATAAAAGAAATTAACTCTATATAATTATATCATATAATATAAATTTATAATTTTTATATATTTATAATTTTTTTCTACATAAAATAATAATTAATATATACATACGTTATATATAATTTATTATTATTATCATTAATAATAGTATGAGTTTTGATTTCTTACTTTTTAATATAATAAATATAATTTATTGTATTGATTGTTATTAATTTTTTGATTTTTTTATTATTTTTTAATATAATATATTATTGATATTGTAATAAAAATTTTATTATTAAAAAATTATTATATTTTTTATTTTAATAATAAATACAGTATTAAAAATATATTCATAAAAAATAAATAATTATCGAATAAAAAGATGTTTAGATAATAAAAATAAAATATTATCCAAAATATTTTTACTATTGTGTTAATTTATTGATGTGATAATTTTTTGAAATCATACCTAATATAATTTAATTAATAATTTATATATTTTATTTTTTTTAATATGAATAATTATATAGAATAAATATATATAATTGATTAAAATTATTATAAAAATATTAATTATGATAAAATATAAAATAATTAAAATAATTAATTGTATAAAATATTAAAATTTAAATAATTTATATAAAAAATAAATAGATATAAATAATTAAAATATAATAAAAAAATAAAATAGTGTTTGTAGTATTTTAAATCAAATATTATAAACTTTGATTATAATAATTTTAATCTTTTCGCTCTCTACATAAATATAATTTTTGTATGTCTATTATATATAAAATTCATTAAGTATAATCTCTTTCACACAATTATATTTCTTTATAATTAATTTATATTTTAAAATTTTTTTATCAGCCAACTCAACTCCCTTGAATATATAAAAACTGTATGAAAATTATTTAAATATTAAAATTTTTTAATTCAAATGATTCTATTAAAATTATTTAAATATATTTCTTTATAATTAATTCAAAAAATTATTAATTAAAAAAAATTATTAATTAAAAATAAAATTTATTCTCTTAATAGTTTCAACTTTAAAATATAAATATAAAGGAGAAAAATATTATAAGCAGAATGATTTATGTAAAAAATTTATTTTATATAATAATAATATAAAATATTTTAATACTAGGGTGGCTTAATGTTAAAGAAATATAAAGGAAGAACAAGTGTGGGTCATGTTTGCTTTCCTTGATAGCAATCATACTTTTTTCCAGTGGGGATGGGGAGGAGCGTCTATGTAAAAGATAGTTAGAGCTCTGTACCACTGCCTTGTGTCTCTGGCAAAGCTGCTACCGCCCAGACCCTTCTTCATGGGTCCCCAGTCGGTTGGCACATTTCCTCCAATTCTCTTCATTGTCCTTTGTCTCCATTGAGAAACTGTAAATTAGATTGTTAGTTAGTTTAGAGCTACCAGCTAGAATCTTATTTAGGACTTATGAGACTCAGAAAACAGAGTCAATAATCTTAACCCACATGCTATGGACTATCAATTAAATTTTGATTAATGCATCGATTATATACTCATAATTATTCAGCTGTGAAATAATACACATTAAGCATTGCCACATATTACCACCCCCTCCCCCTCCCTCTTCCTCTCCCTCTCCCTCTCCCTCTTCCTCTCCCTCTCCCTCTCCCTCTTCTCCACCTGCTAGCTATGCAACACAACTAACATATATGACAACAGCCACAATTAACTATCATCAGGACAGGACAGGACAGGACAGGACAGGACACATACAGCATTTCATAAATGATCTTAACTCTTCAGAGTTAATTGATGGCTTCACTGCTGCCTGATTTTATATTAATAAAATAGATGGTCCATCTTGCATCATGAAGAGTGCGATCTTTCATCCACATAATCAAGGGTTTTTTGTCATTTAAAAGATAACGTAATCAGACATCAAATAGCAAATTCTTAACAGTGTTGGCGAAAGGCCAAAAATTCAGTCAGTGCCACATGTAGTAGTATTCCCATGACACGCGTGTAACAATTGTATTCAGAAAATGCCTAAACAAATGGACATAAACCACCTGTGAAGGAAGTCAGCATTCTACTGCTATCCCAATCCTTGTTTAAATTTAACCAAAGTGAAAAAGCCACCCACTGAAACCTAAAACAAAATCAACCAAAAATCATCATACGCAAGGAAGTTTTTCTTCTCCATGTCCGTTGAATTTCTTTGAAGATGGTACAAAGAAAGGTAGCCGTCAAGCTTGGAGTCCAGGCTGACCATGTTAAATCCGAGAAGCGGTTGGGGAACCTCAAACCATCGCCTTATCAGCACCACGATGGTAAGAACAGAGGACTAGACATGAAAAAGAAAATGAAGAAGTCAGGATCAATCAAGCTTTCAGATATTGAGAGCTTAAATGCGTCACCTTTGAGGAAAACTATGTCCAGGCCTGGAATGTCGCTGTCTCGCAATGCTTCAACCATTGCTGCAACCCCACAGAAGCAGCAGCTCATGCTTAGAACGAGTGGTGGATCGCCAAATTACATGAAGGCTACTAGCAGTTCGGAGGCAAGAAATGAACGTTCTCAGGTGAGCTTCTTCAATACTCCAACCGCTTCAGATATTACAAATCCGCATAGAAGAAACTCAAGCAATTTATTACCCAGTTCCGCTTCAAGTAATAGACTAACGAGAGCGTTAACCAAGTCATCTAGTTTGAAGCTGGTGAGGACTTTAACAAAGACTCCCAGTTTTAAGCCAGCAAGAAGTTCTGCAAAAAAATGTTCCAGTGTAGTTTTATGCGCAGATATGAATGTACAGAAAGCTACCTGTTCTTCAACTCTCAAGGACTCGAAGTTTCCTGAATATATCATGCTCAATCCTGGAGGTACTGAGGCGGAAGGAACTTCAGTCCTAAAGGTATGTCCGTACAACTACTGCTCTCTCAATGGTTACAATCACACTCCTTTGCCTCCCTTAAAGTACTTCTTGAAGGCAAGAAGGCGTTCACTGAAGGCACATAAGAGTGTGAAATCAGAGGGTTTATCCCCACGTACATCTGATGGAACAGAAGAAATTAGCAGTCAACTACTAATTTTGTCTGATGATAAATCACCCTCCGAGGAAGCAGATTCGATTGGCTCAGCAAAAATTCCAATGGTAAAGGAAGTGGGCGTGGATTTCTTTGTTGAAATCTATGCCAAAAATATAGCTGTTTGCCCTGATGCAACTGAAAAGCACATTGGGAAGGATGTGGGAACCATTGGTTTTGCTGGAGAGCCCAACAAGTGCTCTTCTCATGGTGGCCAAGAAGAAGGAGCTGAACAAGACAACATGAAGGAGGTCGATCAGAACCTTTCAGATGCATCGCCACAACTGGAAACTGATTTCGAGAAAATCTATGGACAGAGCAATTATAACCATCTGGTTGAGATTTGGACGGCGGAAGACTTTCTTCAAGAAAAAGAAGATGTTTCTGGAGACTATGCACCCATTTTGTCTCAAGAATCAAGAAAAGAAAGGTGTGCCAGTGAGAGTCACATTGAAGGGGAATGCCAAATAAGCATGGAGGAATATGATAACATTTCTGAAGCTACTGATATGCAGTGGGAGGAGGGACAATTTTCCACCTCAGGATCTGATATTGAAGCTCAATATTTGGGAAAATCTTATAAAAAATCTTGTACCGATGTTGAGTGCCTCTCAGACATCAAGAAGTTTAATTTGACCGATGAACCAGAGATCATTAGATCAGCTGACATAATTAGCAACTGCACTGAGGAGATTCTAGCTGATGAGGTATTGCAAGAATTCTTTGGAGAAGAAACTGCTTCCTTTGACATATATTATATAGGTAGTGATTCCGAAACTGAAGGCATGCTGCAGAATTGGGAGACTGAAACTACCCAAGATGATGGTTATTTAACTTATGATGATGCATTTGAATATGCATTTGAGGAACCAACAACGGTGGAAGAGAAGAGTGAAGATGCTGAGAAAGATTTAACTGCTGCTTTGACTGCTTCAGCTTCAATGGAGGAGCTAATCATGGAATCAGCAGCAGTCAATGAGAATATTCAGGAGGATGGCATTCGGGATGCAGAGCATTTTATCTTTGAAAAGAATCCTCAACTTCGGGATGCCGAATATGATTGCAGTACCAATGTAACAACTGAAGCTTTGAACGGTTACCAAGAAGGTAAATCGCTTCAAGTTGATGACACGATTGAGTTGATTCAAGATCAAATTGCTTCTTGTCAGAGTTTGGATGAGATGGGCAACACTGAAAAAAATGAAGGCCAGATCTCTCGGGAGACAGAAACTGATCAAAATTTGGAAATCCGAACTTGTGCTACAGAAGAACAAGAGGAAGTTGTCAAAGCCAAATCATCCATGGGTATCCAAATCTCTTATTCATGTCACAGTTCCTCTGAAGCTGATCAATATGATTCTGTGGACAATGACAACCAAACCCAGATAATTGCTGAAGCTTGCTGGCTTGACAAAATTTCTGAAGCCAGCAGTTCAAGTGAAGAGCTTCTCAATCAAAACAGTCTGGCTAAGTATGGCCAGAATGAGAACCTGAACTTATTTCGGGAAGATCAAGGTGGGGCTAACGAGTCCAAAATCGAAACTTCTACGGATACTGAGGAGCAGAGTGATTCAAGGATGCATCAAACCAGTTTGGCCAGACACCATATTGGAGAAGTTGAGAAGATGGAAGTGGCAGTTTGCAATCAGTCAGATATAGCAGAAACAGTGTTTGCAACCGATGATGGAATCCGTGCAGGATCAGAGAGCAAATTCTTTAGCAAAGGAAGCAATTCAGGTCAAGAACTTGCCAGTAGCTTTAACAACAGGAAATGGACTGTCAATTGCAAGAAACCCATCATGGACTTGGAGGAAGAGCGGAAATTCAACCCAAGAGAACCAAATTTCCTTCCTATTGCTCCTGACCCTGAGGTAGAGAAGGTTGATCTCAGGCATCAGATCATGGATGACAGGAAAAGTGCTGAGGAATGGATGCTTGATTATGCACTCCGGCAAGCTGTCACCAAACTTGCTCCTGCTAGGAAGAGGAAGGTGGCATTACTTGTTGAAGCTTTTGAAACAATACTTCCTATACCCAAATATGGAACTCAGATCAGACCCGCATCAGCAGCCTTTTCTCACACAAGGCCAATTCAAGCTTGTAGCTGATGGCACTTTCATAGGTAAATCACAACACATTTTCTCCAGGCTTTATTTCTTTCTATTATATTCCTAGTATTTACAAATGAACTCACTGTTGTAAATTACACATCACAAATTCATAAGACATCTGATTAATCAAGCTGAACCTTCTTAATTTGTTGTGCAGGTGATGATAAAAGAGTCGCTTGGGCAAAATATACTAGAAATAAGTTGTTGGTCTATGGAGTATTAACGTATTTACTAAGGCTTAAGATTTAGAACTACAGATCCTATAGAGCAACTAACATCTTCTTCAGCTTATACTAAGAACTTAAGAAAACAATTGGTGTGGTGAAGTCTAGACGCATGCAGCTATTTGCTTCTCCTAAGCTCACTGGTGAGATGCTAGCGGTGACTTTCTAGCTCAATAATCTATTTGTTAAACAGCAATATGAATTATCAAATACGGTGTTGAGTTTTTTTATGTTGTAGGAGGGAACTTTACCTCCAACTGGTGTTAATTTACAATCGTTATTCTCTGTTTAAATATCATATTATGTAGTAAAATTATTGTAATTAAGTTTATGTCTAACTGATAAGCTTATTCCCCTCCATGATCGTATTTTTTACCAAAGGAGTGAAACAAAAAAAGTCCAAATTCTAAAATTCCAAATTCTTTCTGCATTCATCAGTAGGACACATAGGACCAGAGTTGTGAAGAGAGTAAACAATCAATCTCGAGAAACAAGAACACACAATGAGAACATTTAGCATGTATCAAGAAAACTTTAATTTTGACAGGCCCTATAGTAATATAAACGAAACAATAACCAATAACAAGATTTTTTAAGTCGGTCACTGACTGCCCACATTTAGGAAACATTGGAAGCATGATTAGGCAAATTGATCAGTTTCTCCTTCCTCTTCGTTTAAATTTCCCCAATTTTTCCTCCCAAAGTTTACATAAATCTCTCCATGACCATGTGAATGGAAATGCCACAGTTACATTCATCTCCAATCTAAATCATCTAGGTAATTTTTTTTTCAAAAAGAAAGCAATATGGGCGTGGTGAAATTCTTGAAAACGACTAGCAAAGAAGAATACCAGGTATGAATTAATGGGAAGCAACAAATTGCACAATAACAAAGATTGCCTAAAAATTGCCAGCAGAGCGATGAGCAAATGATTTCCGTTACTTTCAGTAACAATGCGTTCCAAAAGAAAAGTGATGTACAAAAATTACTTTCCTAATAAATGTGATTCAATCGCAGGAGATTCCAGAACAAGTGATTGAAGCTTAACAACGTAACTGTCCAGACTGCAGTCTGCGCCATCACTTTGAAAGCTTTCCATCTCAGAAGTAGCATTAGGATGCTCACTTTCCTCCACAATTTTCTTTGCCATTTTATCATCATGAAACATTTTAAGTGCATCTGTTGTTGAAAGAGAATGCACGGTTTCATACAAGGTCCGGAATTTGTTTATCGTTTCTCGTGTTTCAATCAACCTTTCTTTGAACTGTTCTGGAAGGCATGCAAGTGCACTTTTTGGAGTGTAGAATTCCAGAGAAAATATAAAAGAAAAAGAATTTAAAACAAAGTTAGAAAAGAAAAAAGTCGCAGCAATTCAAAGAATTCAAGAGTTTGTAGAGAATTCAAGAGTTTTTCTACAAGCGAGACAAGTATGTGATATGTACTTATTCTCTTATTTAGTTTACCTGGTAATACCTCTAACAATACCCCAGTTGTATCCTTCAAGCACCGATTCCTTAAAACCGATGTTAAATCCATCTTGAGCAATAGCTTCTTTTCCTGCTATGAGGCCATCACGATATCCAATCTGTGAGTCATCAATGAAGAATGAGGTTAAAAAAGATTTAGAGATCATCATATCCATAATCTAATAAGCTAAGTGAACCTTTAGATGATGAAATCACCGTGTGAAATTGGTCACGTCTCCTCTCCCACTCCCTATCCAAATCAGATGATTTATCCAATTCTTCATCAGAACCACCCCAGAAAGATCCATCATCATCTTGCAAATCACCTTCATCAAAATGCACAACTAAATAAGCCGTCTTCCTTTAAAACAAGAAAATTAACAAACCAACCAATAAATATAGAGGAAAATATCAGCCTAAAACTAATTCCACTATCAGTCCTGCTTACAATTGGCAGCTTGCGAAGAACCCAATTCTACTTTTGATAGGTGCAAACTTTCTGAGTAAAGCTCTTGGGCAAAACTGTTTTCCATCTGTTATTAACCACAAAGAGAAAATCAAAGTAAGTTCTCCGTTTTAATGAGCCAAGACGAGAAGACAAAAACTTCCACTTCCACATTTAATTCAGCAAAACTTAATTTTGATCCTGCAAAAAGGAAAATAGACAAGCCATGTAACTGGCATACGGCAAATTAAAAAAACCAAACCTCATCTACTGCTCAAAGCCTCAACTAATTAACAAGTGCACAAGCAAATCCAGTAACATTAGAAACAAAGGCACATCTCCAGTTTATAATCAAAATCAAAGGCGGAAAAGGTAGCACCTTAAACCGCCGGAGAAACCAATTTTAAACTATAACTCTATCCGAAGATTGCGTGACGTGTAAACAAGTCAAAAGAAGAAAAAAAAGGTGGGTCGGTTGTGCTACGGGAACATGTCGCCAGAGGGAACCGAACCAAATTCAAACTCGATAATGGAAGTAAGCAAGCAAGCAAGCCGGAGATTCAATGACAGTCACCATAGGTCGGAGCGTATGGGAGCGAGCTTAAGGAAGCTGAAACTTGAGTGGGAAAGCAGGGAAGAGAAAGAGAAGTGGGAACCCAAACCGCGTGCGTTAGGACTTAGGTTGATCCAATTTTTTCCTTAAATTTCATCTGCCCGTATTCAAAGCAAGCTCATTGAATTCATTAACAAGCCTATATTATCTGTTAATATGTATTTGAGAGCTACATATGCAGCGATTCTACTGGCTCAACTTCAATTTCAATTAATCTCAGCTTATCTTATTACAATTTTTTGAAAATTTCAAAATTCCCCTAACAGTTACAACCTTTTGAAGAGCTGAAACTCAATTTGCAGGAGAAATATGAGTGAAGCCCAAAAGCTAACCTGGAATCCAAGAGAATAATAGAGCAAGGAAGACGACGTTGGTAGAGCAATGGAAACAGATGAGATAAGTTGACGTCTGGGAAGACGTAGCAACAGTCGACGTCGGGAAGTAGATAGCGGAGATGAGAAGAGTCGAACTCGAGATGAGGTGAAGACGATGAGAAGAGTCGAGCGTTGGGTGTGGTCTAGGCAGGCATGAGACGATGAGAGGGCATACAGATACAGTAACAGAGGGAAGCTTTCTCCAAATGGTGGTGGGCTGGGCTGGGCTGCAAAAATGGACTCAAGGGATGGGTCTTGTTGGGAACTTAAATTGAGATGTTTGATTCATTGTGATTTTATTCATTTTGTGAATAATTTTCCTGACATGCGAAAGATGCTCTTTTGGGAGATGTGATTGTAGTGGTAATTGGATTATAAATGATGAAATGAAAAAACCATAAATACCGGTACAAGACTTGTTTATTCGCATGCTATGCTATGACATTTGGGATTTTTCATTTAATCTGTGGAAAGACATGCAAGAATGAATAAAAAATCAATATGAGTTGTGTTACCATGTGTGTCATGTGAAGCTAAGGTCATTTCAAAACTTCTCTTCTTCTTAGTCTCATTATTTTATTATGTCATGAGAAGGAGATGGCTTGGCTTGGCTTGGCTTGGTTTTAGATATATTCAATTTTTTTATACTACTTGAATCTTCTTTTTAATGCATATTTTTACATTAATTTATCACATTTATTATCAATTAATAACTGAAATCTTCTTCGAATTTCAATATATAATCCATAATTAAAAATTAAAATAATTATTAACAGAATTGCGTGTTCAAATATTTAATTCTCTAATAAAAAAAATATATAACTCTGCACGGAAATATAATACTAACTTTCAAAAACACAAGAAGGCCCAAAAATGTATCTGGCATGCATAATTGGAAACCACACTCCAATTGGCTAATTAGTACTTTAATTGGAGGAATTGTAAATGGAAAGCCAATCATATTACCATTCAAAACCTTTTTTTTTATTATTTTTTTTTTTAGCAGCTGAGGCCTGCACTTCAATTCTATATATATATATATATATATGTACAGCTAAAGGACAGGGAATGAACTGATTGTTCTATTGTCCCTCAAAGCAAAAGCCTCTTCTCTCTTCCTCAACAAAAGATGGACCTTAAAAGGCCATGTTCTGTCCTGTTTGCCATTATGATTGCATTTTCTAGTGTTTGTTTGGCAAATCCCTCAAGCAAATTGAAGTGGAGAAAGCAGAACAATGAGCAGAGCAACAACTGTGACGTGTACCAAGGGAGTTGGCTCTACGACGACTCCTATCCTCTCTATGATTCAAATGCATGCCCTTTCATTCGCAAGGAATTTGATTGTTTAAAGTATGGGCGACCTGATCAGCTCTACCTTCATTACAGATGGCAGCCCACTGCCTGTGACTTGCCAAGGTGCGTATTCTGGGTTTTGTCTCGTGAAGTTATACACCTTTTTGTTTCCTGGTTGTGAGGACAAGCTTTTTCCAGCTTCTTTTGAGTTGTATTGCATATGCTAAAAAGGAATGGATATACGAGTGCAATTCTCAGGAAGGCTTATCTTTATGATCCTATCATTATTAATGCCATAATTGAATGCTAGAAATCAACTGTCTTACGTCTCATTCTGACAATCAGAGGTTGTTATACATCTCGTATAGATTGAGAGTTCTGTGAACAAGCATCAAATAATGACCTTGGTGTGAGGGTGATAGGTTAAGGTTGCAATGTTTAAGATGTGCACGTCTAATTCTGGGATCTCTCAACCCACTCTTCTTCTAAAACAATAATATTGCATGCCTTGCCCTTTTCTACTACTTCCACATTTTAGCCTTGTCATCCTGTACTCTTTTTATTCATTTATAATCTTATTGACTTGAAAAAGTTAAAATATAAAAGATGTATGATTATTTAAAATTTTTATAATTAAAATCTATTAAATTTTAATTAATATATTTGAAAAGATATTTAATTTTGCAAGTAATCGCACTACAGTTATAATGTGAATCAAACCCGAAAAAAGTGTGTTGTCTGGTCACAGTAACTTTCTTGTGAAATGAGGTTTTGTCAAACGCCGGAAATAAGTCAGCCTCCTTTATCCCAGTTCACAACTGATAAGAAAGTGATTCAGTCTAATGTTTTGTCACTTTTGCTACAGCCTTAATATATATATATATATACTAGGATTCTTTTCTTTAAGTTGCTTCTCCGTCTGCTTCCAACAACCTTCGAAATGCATAAGCAATGGGCTTTAATTTACATGGGCCACAGTTCAGACATACCTCGTAACATTTTCCAAGTAGCCTTTCTCATGGCCTCATTCTTGTCTTTTTTATTGCATAATAATTTTACAGGTTTGATGGCGTAAATTTTCTGGAGAGTGTTCGAGGCAAGAAGATTATGTTCATAGGGGACTCTGTAAGTTTCAACCAGTTTGAATCATTATTATGCTTGCTTCATGCTGCAGTGCCTAACTCCAATATCAGGGAGGACAAAAATGCCTCTATTCCTACTGTGATTTTTGAGGTGATTCAACTAATTAAATCTTATGCATACATGCATGTTTTTTCTCCTACGTGCGTTTTCTTATTATCGGCTTCGACGTGAAATTTTTTCAGAACTACCAGGTTTCGATAATGTTGTTTCATTCTCTACTACTAGTAGACGTGGAACAGGAAGACATTGGTCGAGTTCTGAAACTTGATTCCCTCAAGAATGGCAACCTATGGAAGGACATGGATGTTCTGGTTTTCAACACTTGGCTCTGGTGGTACCGAAGAGGACCGAAGCAACCGTACCAGCTCTTCCTCATTCTATACATAAAAATAAACTATGATCGCTTCCATATACTGATTGTGGAGGTTTCTTGATTCAGATGGGATTATGTTCAAGATGGTGGCACCGTTCTTAAAGACATGGATCGTATGGATGCTTTTCGCAAAGCTTTAATAACGTGGGCAAAATGGGTCGACTCTGATGAAGTGGATACAAGTAAAACCAGAGTCATTTTTCAAGGGATTTCTCCTTCCCATTACAAGTAAGTTACTCCAGATTTTCCCTTTTAAAAATGGAAAAGTAGACCCATTAATAATAGTTTTACATTCATGCGTGTGTTAAATTAGTGGGAGTGAATGGAATGAGCCAGGAGTGATGAATTGCTCCAAGGAAACACAGCCAATAAGCGGATCAATCTACCCTAATGGTTTGCCATTAGCATTACATGTATTGGAAGATGTGTTGAGTGGTATCAAGAAACCAGTTCATTTGCTGAATATAACAACACTTTCGCAGCTGAGAAAGGATGCACATCCAAGCTCTTATAATGGGTTTAGGGGCATGGACTGCACCCATTGGTGTATTGCTGGACTTCCAGACACTTGGAATCAACTTCTCTATACAGCTCTCATTAATTAGAAGACCAGATTGAAGATCCAGATTTAATTCCATTAGATATCATATTTAGTTATTTACTCGCTGAAAGTAGCTAGCCAGGCCATGGAGTAAACTAATATTATTCCAAAAGAGCCACTATCTTAGCAGTCTAATAATGGAGTGGCTATCTTTGATGTAAGAGAACTTAAGTCAAATTTAATTCAATCTCTATTTTTGCTCATGAATCTCTCTGGAGGCCAAACTGACTTCTAGACCAGATAGGTTTTCCTCGGATGTCTAGAATCATTTCATCTAGCCTTTTAAAGAAAGAAACTTCTACTAGAATCTACGTCAGGAGACAACTGCAATATGAAATCGTGTTGTGTAATCATAGTTTCAGGTCTAAATACATGCAAATCAGAGAGCTTAAGGTTCAGGGTATGACAAAATTTAGATTTGAATTTCTATGGACGGATGAGCTTAGGTGATAGTCACTCTGCTATTATGTGTGACATTAGCATACTTGTCCAAATGTTGACAGACTGAAAAAGCTTACAGCCACTTCAGTGTCATATGATCACTGAACGAAGCAGGAATGAGTTACTTTTAGCTAATAGTCACATTCAAGGCACAATTTCAGAGCTAGTAGAATGAAGTGTGGCAAAAAAGAACAATTACTTTGGAAAGAAACTTATAAATAAGCAAATAATAGCCAGGGAAAAAATGTAAAACAAAGGGCCATGTTATTTGAACGTTCTCAGTGGAATACTATGCAATTACAGACAAAAACCTTAACATCCTTTTTACACGAAACGAAACAGGAAGAAAATTACAATCTGACGCGCTCAATGTCTTTCAATCATACCTTCTAAATCTCCATGCCGATACAGAGAAAAGGGGTCTACTGTGCCAGCAAATAACCAAACATCCATTCTCTTCTTTGATCTTGTATCCATCATAGCCATAGCTCTGCATCAACCTGCTTGCCTGCAACATACCATGGTAGCTCAGAGGAACTCTACCGAACCCCGCCAACTCAAGCCTTAGAACCCATTTCTCCAGCTTCTCGTGCCTCTCCTTTCTATCGGTGCCCTCACAAGCAATGATGTTCTTAATCTCCTCTCCAAATAGCATCTTCTCAATCCTTTGCCGTTCTGTTGATGCTCTTGATACAGTAGACTCCAGGCAATCAAACAGTGCAGCATAAAAGTTCAATGCTTCAGTTACCCTCTCCATTAAACTAGAACCATTATGGTTTGATTCCTGTTCACTAATCACCATCAATTTTGGTGAAAGGCCCCAAAGTGCATTTAGAAAGCTGCCCATCTTTGGTGAAGGAGCTAGAGATAGTGGGGACAATGCTGAATCAGGACTTGCACCGGGAACATGGACCAAATCTTTCTGAAGCCATTCACCCAAAGTACGTTGGTTTTTGTTTATCTGCAAGGCTCTCTGAAAGTTGTAAGAAATTGGATTCTTTGATTCTGATGGTGAGTTCCGTTTAAGCATTTCATCGTCAGCTGCCAAAAGTGTGTGCAGCTGGAGTACAGAACTGACAGCAAGAGCTTCTCCAGTTTTGACACGCAAGCTTTCAATGTCTAGATCCTCTAGTTTGCTCACAATAGGGTGGAACTGAAATGGGATATCCAACTTTTCAGCTTCTTCCGTCAAACGAATAGCCATTTGCTCTAACACTTCTTTCTGTTCATGAATGCCTGTAATTCTCAAATGTGGTGGGCCTTCTGGCCGGGCCCTTAATGTTTGAAGGAGATTAATCCACTGTGCAGGTTCAAATGAATTGAGATCTATGATATGAACCATTTTCTCCCCTTCCATTGCTTCTATTATGGCCTGATTTGTGATAACATATGCAATCTTTACAAAGGGGAAGAGCTCAAAGAATAATCTCTGAACAAGAATTTCCTCAGATACCAAAGACTTTTTTGTGAAGGTGAGGGCCCTGTGCAAACCAGGCCAACCTTTTTTAAGAATCTTGTCAGCAAGTGCCACAGTGAAGTAAGCCGCAATTCGCTGCATGGTATCACCATCAGCGGAGGCTAGGTGGGAGATCTGCTCAAGACAAATATTTGCATTCTCAACATTACCAGCAGCCACATGGTTGGCACAAGCATTAAGAAGATGAATCAGGCACAATCCCCTCTCTTCAGATTTCAGTTCCCTTGGCCACGGGTATGGTGATCCACATCCTGGAGATATTGACATCCAGGGAAAGAACTGAAGAGGCGATGATGCCCCATCTTCCGGAGCCATTCCTACCATTGAGAATGAAAACAAACTCAGAATATAGAAATCTCACATTAAATATAGGCCAGAAGTAGTCAAAATTTCTCTAATAACTATTAGTTACACTAAATATTTATGTCAAGCTGGTGAAGAATCCCAAAGGAAAAAAAAAATAAAAGGATAAAATTGAAAAAATAAAACACAAGCAATTCTAATTTTCATTCGAATTTCCAGATGATGAGCACTCCCAGCAACTTAGCGAATGCGTTTAGAAAATCAAACAGAGGTTATTAGCTTGAAAGTTTTGCTTTCTTGCACTGTCAATAGCCCCAGAAGAACCTATCAAAGTATAATGTGGATTACAAGGTCAACATGATAATCATTGTTCTTCTTCCGCTCTTCCAACTACATCAGATAAACTTTAGTAGCAGAAAGGGGGAAAAAAGGAAGAAGAAGAAGAAGAAGAAGAAGAAGAAGACAGATGACTGGAAATTAACTTTCATTTTGATTGCTGAGAGACGGAGAAAAGTTAAAGGAAAAACTGAGTTCCTTTTTCAGTTTCCTCTGTTATCTACGTATATGAAATGCTTCTCTGGAACAACCAAGCAACACCGGCATGCAGTTGAAAGAGTTTCTGTTTATTTGGAAATGGAAAATTTCGTGTTTTCTCAAAAAAGAAAAAAAAAAACTTGCACCACGGATGAAAAGGGATCCAAATACTAAAAAGCCTCCTAAGTAAGGTTGTTTGTCAACGCATAAATTCAAAAACTTGAGGATATCTTCTCTGAAACGAAACAGAGCATTAGCCAAATTATAGGACATACAGTAGAAAAATCACGTCTGAAGCAAAATTTACAAAGACTGAGCTTTTACAGAAAACTTAAAGCAAGCTCGAGCGAATTTATTTCCTTTTTCTTTTTCTCTTTTTTTAAAAAAAAAGAGAGAACTGAAAAAGCTGTGCAATCAAATAATGAAACAAAGGCAGGGGGCATTACCAGATAAAACACAGTGGTTCCACCTGTGAATTACAGTTATAAAATCAGCAGTGAATTCAAATTCACAAGCGGGTAATAAAATTCCCTGAGAACCCAAGAAAACCTTTTTGGAAATTCCCAAGCTTGGTGAACGAGTTATCCTAAATCCTAAACATCAACAGCGGGCAGGAGGTATCTTGAAGGGTTGTGGGCTAGGGTTTTGATGCAAAGTGAGCAAGGAAAATTTGAAATAAAAGCAGTTGTCCTGAAGGACTTTTCCATGACTGCGTTGGCGACATTACAAGAGGTTGTTTTTGTCGTTATTTGTTTTGTTGTCCCTTAGAGGGATCAGAAGAATATGGAATTTCTTGAAGTACAAAACCAAGAGAGGCCTAGATTTTCTCTCTCTAAGGTATTTGTTACTGTTGGTTTGTTGTCTTGCTCTCACTAGTTTTCGAGTTCTTTTTGTCCTTGCGTGAAGTGGATGGGGAATAAGAGCTGGCCAAAAACTTGGTATCATGCTGAAGCACTGGCCAGTCCAAACATGCCCTAACAAATCAAAACAGCAGCCTCGCTTGTTGCGTAGTGGGTGATAGTGGGCATAGCAATGTAAAGACTAACAAGTCCCAACAAAACCACCATTTGTTCTCCTTTCTAACCCATTGCATTCATAGGCTACCCATTTGGTGCTTTCTTGTCATAATAGGACAAAGAGACCAAAAAATCCACAACTAGATATAAAGCTTTTAACTTTGTGGAGTTGTTGGACTTCCTCGTCCCACAACTAATATTCAATTATACATTAATCCTTAAGACAAGCCACACTACATGCACTAGTGGCATACCCACATCATCATATATTTAATATATAGCATCAGTGGCCAGCATTAGGCCATGTTTGATCTTCCTTTGAGTTAGCATTCGTTCAATTATGAATGATTATTATTGTTGCCTACCATCTTTCCACAAATCTTTGATAAATATATATATATATATATATATATATATATATTTCTCCCCATTGTGGATTCATACTTGAGAACATGCAATGTGTTTTTGTATAATATCAGAATTCAAAATGCAAAGCATGTGAAATAGTGACATTGGAAATGTTGTTTTTTCTTTCCTGATAAAATCTTGACATTATTGTAGCAAAACTATAATGTAACGACCCGTAAATCGGACCGCTACCGACGCTAGGATCCAAATCGGCTTAAGGCCGCCGGGACCCGTAGTAAACCTGTCATATAACCTGTAAACCTGTTTAATCCCATACATGATCAACAATCATACATAAAAATTAAAACTTTCTTTTTCATCATACACCAAACTCAACCTGTGCATGCACTAAACATAGCATAACTTAAACATTAATCCCTCAATGGGATCTCATTATTTGCCCTAATCGGCGATACATCAGAAGTTGAGTTGGTAAAACATAAACATCAATAGACATCAAGATCATGTATATAACAAAAGGGATTACAACAGACTATGGTCAAGCACACTTCTAAACCTTAATATCATCATTACATAACATGGCTAAACATAACATTAAATCATTACATAATTTGTCATGTCCACTTTCTATCTATTACAAAACAAGGACTTCTTTACTCTTGCTGACCTCCTGGTCTATCCTGTACCTGCAAGCCTGGGGGTTAAGGGAGAGGGGTGAGCTACAAGAGCCTAGTGAGCAGAATAGTAAAACATTTAAAACATATGATAACATGAAATGCATCACATCACAGCTAATCACATCAAGGATGAATTTGTCACCAATAGTCCCCTACATGGACCAACTGTGCCAAGGGCGTAGAATGGGCCTCACTGGTCTTTCTCTTACATAGTGCCAAGGGCGTAGAATGGGCCTCACTAGTCTTCCGTACCGTATCATCATCATCATAGCATAGGGGGACTAATGGATCATTCAACATCCATCCACATCATCAAACATAATATGCAATGCAACATATTCGTGAGTCTAATGCAACACCCTATTATCTCATGGCATTCATGATGCGTGAATCATGCTAAAATTGATTTATTTATTTAAAAGTATAAGAGTTATTCCACTCACCTCTGGCTGAAGCTCTACTGACTTTGAAGTGACTGACTCACTGCTGGGGTCCTCGGTTCCTCGGGTCCGAACCTACACAGGTGGACTCAAATGAGAGACCAAACATACATGAACATAACTCTAAAAAAAAACATCCCCCAAAAACCCCCTAAAACACCTCAAAACCATCATGCAAAAACATGCAAAGGAAGGCAAAACGGGGCAGGTTCGGCGGCACCTTCGGCGGCCGAAAGTCCCTCCAGAGCCGAAACCCAGGCAGGTTCAGCGGCACCTTCAGCGGCCGAAAGTCCCAGACAGAGACGAAAGTCTCTTTTCGGGGGCAACTTCGGCAGCCGAAAGGCCTGCCTCCCCAGCCATGTTCGGCGGCCGAAAGTGCCTTCGGCTGCCGAACCTGGTTTCTGCCAAAGGGCAGAAACTTGGCTCTTTTATGCACATTTGCCTCCCAACTCTTCCAACATGCATATAACTCATTCAAATCATGCAAATATACATACAATGGTTCCTAGGGGCTTCAAACTAACTTAAACCCCAACTACAACACACAACAACAACACAATCCAACCTACATTGCTCAAAACATAACATTAACTCAAAAACCTAACTATGAGCTAAACATGCATTCTACCCCATAGATCTTGCATAAAACTTACTTTAAACATAAAATGAGCTTAAGATCGGCTCTTACCTCTTGAAGATCGAGAGAGAGACGTCCTAAACTCGGAGGTGGGAGATTTTGAGTTCTTGAACCTCAAAGCTCCAAAACTTGCTTTAAAACTCGAAAATCTTCAAAACAATGTAAAAGCTTGTGAAAATCTTGAAAGATTTAAAGGAAAGAACTCAAGGATGGTGAGGAGCGGCGGAAAAGCTCACCTTGGCCGAAAATGGGGAAAAGCTCGCCCGTTTTCGGCTAAGGGACCCTTTTATAATGGCTGGCCAGGCCACGTTCGGGGGCCGAAAGTGCCTCCGTATGCATACCATGTTCGACGGCCGAACTTAAGGTTCGGCGGCCGAACCTGGACTTTCCTCACTTATGCCTTCGGGGGCCTAAAGCACTCCCGAAGTGCATGCATGTTCGGCGGCCAAACTTTGAGTTTCGGCGGCCGAACCTGAGTTTCCTCCAAGGGTGTTTTCATTCAAAAACTCATTTCCTCTTTACTTAAAATCATTAAAAACATTAAAACATTTCATGAAAACATGGTTTTACCCTTCTAGAGGTCTCCGACATCCGAAATTCTACCGGACGGTAGGAATTCCGATACCGGAGTCTAGCCGGGTATTACATTCTCCCCCCCTTAAGAACATTCGTCCTCGAATGTTCCTCAACTAGCACATGCATAGTGTCATCACAACATAAACATAACACACATGAAACATGTAAGAACTAACCTTAGAAAAGATAAGGGTATTGCTGGAGCATGGACTCCCGTGTCTCCCAAGTGCATTCCTCCAAATTGTGGTGGTTCCAAAGGACTTTCACCATCGGGATTTCCTTGTTTCTCAGCTTTCTGATCTGGGTGTCTATGATCCGCACTAGCTGCTCAACATAGGTGAGATCCTCTTGGATCTCCACATCAGGCTCACTAAGAACCTTGCCCGGATCTGACACAAATTTCCTCAACATTGAAACATGGAAAACCGGATGGATTCTTGCCATTGAAGCAGGCAAATCTAGCTTGTACGACACATTCCCAATCTTCTGCAAGATTTCAAAGGGTCCGATGTACCGTGGGGCTAGTTTACCTTTCTTCCCAAAGCGAACCACTCCTTTCATTGGAGACACCTTGAGCAATACCAGATCCCCCTCCTGAAACTCCACCTATCGTCTGCGGATGTCTGCATAACTCTTCTGTCTGCTTGTAACAGTCTTGATTCTTTCTCTGATTATGGGTACCACCCTGCTGGTAATCTCTACTAGCTCAGGCCCTGCCAAGGCCTTTTCTCCAACTTCCTCCCAGCAAACAGGTGACCTGCACTTCCTCCCATATAAAGCTTCATATGGAGCCATCCCGATGCTAGCATGATGGCTGTTATTGTAGGCAAACTCCACCAAAGGTAGATGCTGCCTTCAAGAACCGCCAAAGTCTAGCACGCACATTCTAAGCATATCCTCGATAGTCTGGATGGTCCTTTCTGACTGTCCGTCAGTCTGGGGGTGGAAGGCAGTACTGAAATTCAGCCTAGTTCCTATGGCATTCTGCAGACTCCGCCAAAACCTGGAGGTGAACTGGAGCCCTCTATCTGACACTATCAAAACAGGAACCCCATGCAGCCTGACGATCTCATCTACATACACCTGCGCCAACTTGTCCACAGAATAGCCACTCCTGACAGGAATAAAGTGAGCAGATTTGGTGAGTCTGTCCACAATCACCCATATGGAGTCCACTCTGTTGGACACCGCCGGTAACCCCACTACGAAGTCCATGGCTATATTCTCCCATTTCCACTCTGGAATAGGTAGCGGGTTAAGCATTCCAGCCGGCTTCTGATGTTCCAGCTTCACCCTCTGACATACTTCGCAGGCGGACACAAACTGTGCCACTTCTTTCTTCATCGCTGGCCACCAATAAACCTTCTTCAGATCTTGATACATCTTGGTGGCTCCGGGGTGAACGTTGTATCTTGCATTATGAGCCTCCCTCATAATGTCTCCTTTTAGCCCTATGTCATTTGGTACACACAATCGACTCCCATAGCGGAGGATTCCCTTACTGTCAAATCTGAACTCACTGTCTTTGCCTGACTGAACAGTCCTGGCAATCTTCACTAACTCTGGGTCCTCATGCTGTTTCTGAGCTACCTGCTCCAGAAACACGGGTGTCACTTTCATCTGAGCAACCAAGGCACCGGTACCAGACAACTCCAACTGTAGACCTTCATCAATGAGCTTGTAAAATTCCTTCACCACTGGTCTCCTCTCTGCCGCGATGTGGGATAGACTGCCTAGTGACTTCCGGCTTAGGGCGTCTGCCACGACATTCGCCTTACCCGGATGATACTGAATCTTGCAATCATAGTCACTCAGCAGCTCCACCCATCTCCTCTGCCTCAGATTCAGATCCCTCTGACTCAAGATGTACTGCAGGCTTTTATGATCTGTGAAGATCTCACATTTCACCCCATAGAGGTAATGCCTCCACATCTTGAGTGCAAAGATTACTGCTGCCATCTCAAGGTCATGTGTGGGGTAATTCAACTCATGCTTCTTCAGCTGCCTAGAAGCATAAGCAATCACCCTCTTATTCTGCATCAGTACACAACCCAGTCCCACACGGGACGCATCACAAAAGACTGTAAAGTCCTCATCACTAGACGGCAGAGCTAAAACTGGTGCTGAAGTCAACCTCTTCTTAAGCTCTTCGAAACTCTCTTCGCACTGGTCGGTCCACAGAAACTTCTGGTTCTTCCTGGTTAGCCTGGTCAGAGGAGCTGCTATTTTCGAGAAGTCCTGAACGAACCTCCTGTAGTAACCTGCCAAACCCAAGAAACTCCTGATCTCTGTCACTGAAGTGGGTCTAGGCCAGTTAGCCATAGTTTCTGTCTTCTTGGGGTCCACCTCTATCCCATTCTCTGACACTACATGCCCCAAGAACGAAATGCTCCTCAGCCAGAACTCACACTTAGAGAACTTGGCATACAAGCCATGTTCCCTCAAGGTCTGCAAGACCAACCGCAGATGATGGGCATGTTCCTCTGCATTCCTGGAATACACTAAGATATCATCAATGAAGACAATAACGAAGTGATCCAGGTACTGGCTAAACACTCTGTTCATGAGATCCATGAATGCTGCAGGGGCGTTGGTCAACCCGAACGGCATTACAAGGAACTCAAAATGCCCATATCTAGTCCTGAAAGCTGTCTTCGGCACATCCTCCTCCCTTATCCTTAACTGATGGTACCCCGATCTCAGATCTATTTTGGAGAAACAACCTGCTCCGGCTAGCTGGTCAAATAGATCGTCGATCCTTAGCAGAGGGTACTTGTTCTTGGTAGTGACTTTGTTCAACTGTCTGTAGTCGATACAAAGTCTAAGGGATCCATCCTTCTTTCTCATGAACAAAACTGGTGCACCCCAAGGTGAAGTGCTCGGTCGAATGAAGCCCTTTTCTACCAACTCTTGCAACTGTTCCTTCAACTCTTTCAATTCTGCTGGCGCCATCCTGTAGGGAGGGATAGAGATCGGTCGGGTTCCAGGCATCAATTCTATCTCGAACTCTATCTCCCTAGCAGGTGGTAAACCTGGCAGCTCGTCTGGGAAAACGTCTAGAAACTCTCTAACCACTGGCACCGAGGCGGGCTCTCTAACCTGACTGCTAAGCTCTCTCACATGAGCCAAATACCCCTGACATCCCTTCCTAAGCAACCTACGAGCCTGAAGAGCTAATATCAGACCTCTAGGTGTACCCCTCCTGTCTCCCCTGAAGACTACCTCTGACCCATCCTGACCTCTGAACCTGACTACCTTGTCCCTGCAGTCCAAGGTAGCACCATGGGTAGATAACCAGTCCATCCCTAGAATGACGTCAAAATCTGTCAAATCTAGAACCACAAGGTCGGCGGAAAGGCATCTTCCCTCAACAAAGACTGGACTGCACTGGCAGACTGACTCTGCCACTGATGGGTCACACTTGGGTCCACTGACCCAGAGAGGACACTCTAACTCAGAGATCATCAACCCCAACCTCTGTACGGCTCTCGGAGCAATAAAAGAATGAGATGCACCAGGGTCCATCAAGGCATACACATCTGAACAACCAATGACTAAATTACCTGCCACCACGGTGTTAGATGCATCTGCCTCCTGTTGAGTCATCGTGAAGATCCGTGCTGGAGTTGATGGACCTTCACCTCTGAAACCCGCTGAAGAAAAGGCTGCCCCTCTCCCTCTGCCTCTGCCACTAGCCTGAGTCATGGCTGGAGCTGCTGGCTGAGCCACACTACCAGAAGCTGCCTGCTGAGACTGTGCCCCAAAAGCTGCCCTAGGACACTCCCGAGCCATGTGTCCCTCTTGCCCGCATCTGAAGCAGGCTGCTGTCCCAGCCCGACAAACTCCCCTGTGTAGCCTACCACACTTTGCACAAACTGCATTATCAGCACCAGAGCTTGAGCCACTCCCTAGTCCCAGACTGGACTTAACCTTGTTCCAAAACTTGTTCTTCTTTGGCTTCTTGGTGGTACTGCTCCACCTCTTGCTGCCTGAAGCTGCTGCACTAAAAGAAGAAGAGCCTGGGGTCTTAGAACCAGAAGGCTGTGCCACTGACTGTTTAACTGTTCCCTGAACGATGGCACTGGCCTCCATTTTCCGGGCCATATCCACTATGGCATGGAAGCTCTCCCTATCTGCTGACTGGATCAAGGCGGAATATCTGGAGTGGAGTTTCATGATATACCTCCTTGACTTTTTCTGATCCGTGTCAAGGCTTTGCCCTGAAAAAGGCAACAGCTCCAAAAATCTGTCTGTGAACTCCTCTACACCCATCTCATCAGTTTGCCTCAACTGCTCAAACTCAATCATTTTTAGCTCCCTCGAGCTATCGGGGAAAGCCCATCCCGCAAACTCGTTTGCAAACTCTTCCCAAGACATGCTGTCCACTCTCGGGTTCACATAATTCTTAAACCACTCACGGGCCTTCTTGCATTTGAGTGTGAACCCAGCCATCTGAATGGCTCTACTGTCATCTGCCCCAATCTCATCTGTGATCACCTTCACCCTCTCGAGTTACACAAACGGGTCATCCCCTTTTTCATACTGGGAAGCACCCAACTTCATATAGTCAGTCATCTTGACCTTGCTCCCACTGGCTGAGCTAGGTCTAGGAGGTTGAGTAACTGGGGCTGCTGGTTCTGTGGGTGGTGGAGGTGGGGCAACATTTTCTGAGGTAGGGTTTGGATAGTAAGGTGGGGATGGATACATTGGGTATTGTGAATATGGTGGGTAGTAGGGTGGGTATGGCATCTGTGTGGGATAAGGGCTGAAGCTAGGGTAATCCGATGTACCTCCCATCGAATACCCGGAATTTTGTGAGAAGTGTGGGTAGTGGGGTGGCTGAACAAATCCCGAGGCCTGAGTGCCTCCTTGGGACTCTCCCATTCCCTCTTCTGACATACTGACTCCCAAACTGCCATCCCTCCTCTGCTCTACATCCATATCATCCCCCACGTCCTCTGACAATCCTCCCTAAACTATTCTCCTCACTGATCTGCTTCTACCCAGATCCAGAGACCTTCTAGGGTCTCTTACTGCTCTTTCTCTGTTAGACCTACTGGACATTGCCCTAGGCAATGTAGGAGGACGGGCGCTCATGCCCTCATCCTCAGGTGGCACCCCAGTCAATCGTGCAGATCGACGAGTTCCTCTCATCCTATTTTCTGAAAAACAGCACACATCAAGCAAGCATTAGCATCACATGGTTCATATGGGCACACATGAACCCTCATCACATACATCACATAGCATAGCATATCATTAATGCACATGCATATTATCATGGCATTTCACATCATCAACAAGACAGGACTCCACATCCTATCCTAGTGGACATGATCTTCCTATTGTGCTTGACCTTCTATAACATCTATGAGCCCGACACTCTAGGTCTGACCATATGAACCTAGGGCTCTGATACCATTCTGTAACAACCCGTAAATCGGACCGCTACCGGCGCTAGGATCCAGATCGGCTTAAGGCCGCCGGGACCAGTAGCAAGCCTGTCATATAACCTGTAAACCTGTTTAATCCCATACATGATCAACAATCATACATAAAAATTAAAACTTTCCTTTTCATCATACACCAAACTCAACCTGTGCATGCACTAAACATAGCATAACTTAAACATTAATCCCTCAGTGGGATCTCATCATTTGCCCTAATGGGCGATACATCAGAAGTTGAGTTGGTAAAACATAAACATCAATAGACATCAAGATCATGTATATAACAAAAGGGATTACAACAGACTATGGTCAAGCACACTTCTAAACCTTAATATCATCATTACATAACATGGCTAAACATAACATTAAATCATTACATAATTTGTCATGTCCACTTTCTATCTATTACAAAACAAGGACTTCTTTACTCTTGCTGACCTCCTGGTCTACCCTGTACCTGCAAGCCTGGGGGTTAAGGGAGAGGGGTGAGCTACAAGAGCCCTGTGAGCAGAATAGTAAAACATTTAAAACATATGATAACATGAAATGAATCACATCACAGCTAATCACATCAAGGATGAATTTGTCACCAATAGTCCCCTACATGGACCAACTGTGCCAGGGGCGTAGAATGGGCTTCACTGGTCTTCCGTACCGTATCATCATCATCATAGCATAGGGGGACTAATGGATCATTCAACATCCATCCACATCATCAAACATAATATGCAATGCAACATATTCGTGAGTCTAATGCAACACCCTATTATCTCATGGCATTCATGATGCGTGAATCATGCTAAAACTGATTTATTTATTTAAAAGCATAAGAGTTATTCCACTCACCTCTGGCTGAAGCTCTACTGACTCTGAAGTGACTGACTCACTGCTGGGGTCCTCGGTTCCTCGGGTCCGAACCTACACAGGTGGACTCAAATGAGGGACCAAACATACATGAACATAACTCTAAAAAAAAAAACATCCCCCAAAAACCCCCAAAAACACCTCAAAACCATCATGCAAAAACATGCAAAGGAAGGCAAAACGGGGTAGGTTCGGCGGCACCTTCGGCGGCCGAAAGTCCCAGACAGAGACGAAAGTCTCTTTTCGGGGGCAACTTCGGCAGCCGAAAGGCCTGCCTCCCCAGCCATGTTCGGCGGCCGAAAGTGCCTTCGGCTGCCGAACCTGGTTTCTGCCAAAGGGCAGAAACTTGACTCTTTTATGCACATTTGCCTCCCAACTCTTCCAACATGCATATAACTCATTCAAATCATGCAAATATACATACAATGGTTCCTAGGGGCTTCAAACTAACTTAAACCCCAACTACAACACACAACAACAACACAATCCAACCTACATTGCTCAAAACATAACATTAACTCAAAAACCTAACTATGAGCTAAACATGCATTCTACCCCATAGATCTTGCATAAAACTTACTTTAAACATAAAATGAGCTTAAGATCGGCTCTTACCTCTTGAAGATCGAGAGAGAGACGTCCTAAACTCGGAGGTGGGAGATTTTGAGTTCTTGAACCTCAAAGCTCTAAAACTTGCTTTAAAACTCGAAAATCTTCAAAACAATGTAAAAGCTTGTGAAAATCTTGAAAGATTTAAAGGAAAGAACTCAAGGATGGTGAGGAGTGGAGGAAAAGCTCACCCTGGCCGAAAATGGGGAAAAGCTCGCCCGTTTTCGGCTAAGGGACTCTTTTATAGTGGCTGGCCAGGCCACGTTTGGGGGCCGAAAGTGCCTCCGTATGCATGCCATGTTCGGCGGCCGAACTTGATGTTCGGCGGCCGAACCTGGACTTTCCTCACTTATGCCTTCGGGGGCCTAAAGCACTCCCGAAGTGCATGCATGTTCGGCGGCCGAACTTTGAGTTTCGGCGGCCGAACCTGAGTTTCCTCCAAGGGTGTTTTCATTCAAAAATTCATTTCCTCTTTACTTAAAATCATTAAAAACATTAAAACATTTTATGAAAACATGGTTTTACCCTTCTAGAGGTCTCCGACATCCGAAATTCCACCGGACGGTAGGAATTCCGATACCGGAGTCTAGCCGGGTATTACATATAATAAGAAACATTATTATAGGATCAACATCAACCATCCAACTCTAATCATCTGTTATTGTCTTTACAGCAACACATGATTCTACTGTTATTATAGTTTTGCTAAAATAGCTACATGCACATAAATATGTTTCTTTTGCTTTCAAAAGTGCCAGATATGGGGGGTTTTCATTTTTGTCTATATTTGATTCACCGAGAAAAGTTGAACCCAAAAAAAGAAAATTTTGATGAATTTCAAGCGTTTAATTAACAAAAGGATTTAAAATTGTCATGCATGGAGCAGCCAATGAAATCCTGAGTTGAGTAGTTATATCCAATAATAATATTCTCTCTAATTACTATAGCATATATAGGTGGATGGGAACCAATCAAAACTCTCAAAGACATGAAAAAGGGGTGTGATTTGAAAGCAGTTGATTTTCCTTGTCTTAAATGGCTATCGGTTTTAGCAAAGTTTAATGAGGATTTTTCCAAGGAAACTCGTTTTGTAGGTCAGCGGCTGTCTATAATTGAGCACAATTGTAAAGGTAAAAGACAAAAAGAGCATATGTTTGATAAGATTAATGTTTTGGATTGAAAGGTTTTTAATTTCTCAGCTGTATAAATATAATAATTTATTTTAAAAAATATATACATGTCTTGATCTTTTTTAGTGAGTACATACGTTTAATATAAAAATTATTAAATTATTTTAAAATATGATTAGGTACATATAGTGGCAGTGAGAAGTTTGGGCTAGGTAGCGTGTAGCCCATGAACTAAACTCATGCTCTTCCCAACAAATGAACTTGGTTTTTATATAGGATCAATTTAAGCATAGTGGCTGTGTGATAGAATTAAATTTGAATGAGTCATTCCTTAAGCATCAAATAAATATGGTGCTTCTTATTTTCCAGAAACTCTCCAAGAGGGAAACATATATAGTAATAGCAGCAGGAGTGTGTGTTGTCTTATTTTACAGCTTGTGAATTCAAATACAACACAACAACCAAAATAGAGAGATAGGTAGAAAGAACGAGTCCTACTTCTCCAGAGACATGGCATCTTTTCTAGTGATAAGTTACCTCTACAACCATTCAATTCGTTCAAAGTAGCCGCTGATCGTTTTTATAAACAAATTTTAAACGTAACTATAAAACAGTACACAATTGAAAAATTATTATTCTACCCAAAAAGCATTTCAGAAATATAATACTATGTAGAGGACATTCATTATCATGGTAAAGGCGAAAGCCTTAAAAAAACTCAACCTTTATCCCACAGAAAGCAAATTGGACTTAATCTGAGACAAGTCCTTGAGAGTTTTGATTGGAGTCTTTGCGCTACACACACTGTGAGAGCTTTTCACCCAATTCTTGCCTCTTTTTCATCATAAAAGATACGAGCTCTTCGTTTTCGGGCCATTTTACCCGGTTCTACATTTGCGGATTATACAGGAGTTGGCCAGTTGGGGATAGATAGATATCGGAGAAACGGAGTGTTCTCAATTTTGACGTGGAGAGAGATCAGACCCGCGCCAGATTCTTCTGAATCGGGTGTGGTTTTACTTTGAAATTGCTCTCTCTATGCTTACCGGGCCTAATTTGGGCTTTTAAAAACATCGGGGCAGTCAAAATTTGAGGAAACAAAACCTTAAAAACGACCATCGAACTCCAGCCCTGCAATAAGCTCCAATCTCTCTCCACTGTGAATTGTGTCGCACGATCTAATCTATTACCCGTCTCTTACTCTCCATTTGTCCATTAAATGCCACATACCATCAGCTACTCGTTTATGGGAAAAAAATTTCAAGTCTAAAGGTTTATTTGGCAGTATTGCTAAAAATGTTGTTGAAAAAAATATTTTCTAAAAAAGATTAAAAATTATTTTTATATAATTTGACCAATGAAATAATTTTTTAAATTGTATTTTTAACAGCATTTAAAATGGTACTTTTTTTTAAAAATATTTTTCTAACTTTCAAATTCAATGTCAAACAGATTCTAAGTTAAAGATTTGGATTATGGAACCATGAGGTAAAATTTATATATTTCTCACTTTTTTTTTTTTTATTTTTGTATCCTTATCCTATTATCCAGCTGCAATTATATAATATATGTATATAATATATCACATATCATCCTTTTTCCATTCTAAACTTTATGATTTCAATTGGACGACTTTGCTTTGATTTTGTGATAATTTATTTTTTTACTCATTAAATTTATTATAGTTAATTACGTTCTTAATTGTTGAAAAAGTTATATATGATTTTAGTCATAAAACAGAGATCCATACTATATCTTAGTGTTTCGGTGTTCGATTTTTTTCGGAATAATGAGAGTTCGGTAAAAGTTTTGTGAGTACTAGTTAAGCAAACATTTAGAGGGGAGTTTTGACAGCAGGGCTAATAATGATGATAATGCTGTGAAGTCGTTGGTAGAGAAGTTTAATATATATTTTGATGATGAGTTGAAAGTGAGTTTGAGGAATTGATGATGTAGAATGAAGAGAGAAAGAAGGAAAATAGGGCTTTGAATGGTAGGTATAAAAAAATCTGTAACCTAAGATTGCTAGATATGCTTAATTGGAATTAAATAATCTAATGAAGACTGATAAATTAGAGGAAGTGATTGTGTTTTATTTTAGGAATTAGGATTTGTTGAAGTTTAATTCAGTGCATATGTTGGAATTGAGGTGTTAAAATGGATGTGAAATTGTGTACTCAAGGCATTGATAGCATACCAAAACCAACATCACCCGAAGGAAGGAGAGTATAGTCTCCTGCGGACAAGTATAAACTATCCCACCGCGGAAGGCCGAAGGGTGTTGCTTGACGGCCTACGCAATAACCAAATTCACCAACGGCGTTGAACCATATGAACGAGGAGTATGGTTAAGCATTGGGCTCCATTTATGTAGTGTGGTGACATCATTTAGGCTTTGGTTTGAGCTTAATTCCCACTTTTGTATATTTATATCTAACCGTACCATATTTGGATTGAGTTTGTCTTGTTTTGTGAGTTATGTCAAAGCCCAACAACAAAATGTGAACGCCTATTAGGCCACTTGGGTCTTGAAGAACTCAGTAGAGAGCTGAATCATATGGGGCTGGCTTGTGTTGGAGAACAAAGCCTTGAAGGATTAATAAAGCAATGTAAAGACCCAAAAAGTAGGAGTATAGGGTAATGTAGTAGAAGCTTTGGATAGCTTCCCTTGATTTTCCATTGGTATACTAATTAACTCTTCAAGAAATCAATATGTTTGATGTATTAGGTAGTGGTGTCAATTATGATGATATAGCTGGATACGTGCAAGCTTTTTCAATATTAAAAGCTTTTTACCCATTTACTAAAACATATAATCTTTTTTCTTTTTACAGAAAATATATATATATATCCTCATGATCAATATGATCAAGTATACTTGTGACTCAGCAGTCAGACCATTTAATTTTACTTAATCCCCTACTATGATCAATCATGATCAAGTATACTTGTGAATTTTTGTCCCGAAGCTTAACAACATTTAGGGAAGAATGTTTTTGTTTAACATTAATTTCAATCAAATTACTTTTACCCCACTTCAATCCAATTCATTCTTAATCACAAATCCACGTAAAATAAGAATCTTTTTATTCCATTTCAATACTATATATCTGTTATTCCGTCAAGAAATTCCAAGTCTCCTCTCTTTATTTAAGTACCCATCTCCTCTTCTTCCTCTGCCAAATCCTTTCATGAATACAATTTAACATTCTCCTAATCTTATTTGGCTAGCTAATCCCATGAATCCTCCTATATCACAAACTACTCCTTCACCGTATGTAACTGCTTGTAGTTCCAGCGTTAGCAGCTGTAGTAGCGCCACCTCCTCCACTGAGATTAGTGATGATAGCCCACCAACATCCTTCCGTTTTCAGCTCCAACATGTGGATCATCATTATCCAACCAAATCTTACTCGTATCGATTGCTGGCAGTACTCTCTGAGCATGTAGGACCAGTTTCTTGCTTGGCTTTGTGTGGTGAATTCGTCTTGAGCGCTTCACAAGGGAAGGATATTATAGTTTGGCAACAGCCTGATTTGAGGCTCTTCACAAAGTTCGGACAAGGGGATGGATCTGTAAAGGCATTAGTAACAGTTGGGAATAGGGTCTTTACTGCCCATCAAGATAGTAGGATTAGAGCATGGAAGGTGTCCAGAAGCTCAGAGAATGTGTTTAGGCTCCTTGACACACTCCCTACTGCAAAGGACTATTTAGGGAAGTTCATGAAGCAGAGTAATTACGTGCAAACTAGGAGGCACCATAAGAAATTATGGATTGAGCATGCAGATAGTATATCTTGTTTAATACTTCATAGTGGTTTTATTTATTCTGGTTCTTGGGATACGACTCTTAAGGTATGGAGGATATCAGATTTGAAGTGCCTAGAGTCAATTAAGGCTCATGATGATGCTATAAATGGCTTGGTGGCTAGTAAAGGGATAGTGTATTCAGCCTCAGCAGATGGGAAAATAAAGGCTTGGGGAAAAGAAGGAAAGAGCCCTCATTTTTTGAAGGGGACTTTGGAGGGTCATAAGGATGCTTCTCTTAATACAGTGGTAGTTTCAGAAGATGGGAGATGGGTGTATGGAGGGGGCTCAGATGGGTTTTTGATGGGATGGGAAGGGAGTGGAGATTTTGCTAGTTGGAAGTTGGTGTCAGAGACAAAGGCACATCAAATGGCAGTTCTGTGTATGTGTTTAATGGGGGAGTTTTTGTGCAGTGGATCAGCTGATAAGAGCATTAGTATATGGAAGAGAGAGGCTTATGGTAAACTTTGTAAATCAGTGGTCATAAGTGGCCATGAAGGGCCAGTCAAGTGTTTGCAAGCATCGCCTAATTGTGTTGGTGGCGGGTTCTTGCTCTATAGTGGTGGCCTTGACAAGAGTGTGAGGGTATGGTGGGTGCCCAAGCATTTCAACCAGATACAGGACACCTCTGCAATACAGAGTACAGCGGAACAATCCATCACCTTGTGTTAGTAAGACTTTCAAGGCTTAGAGATGAGGCACTAATTCCTTTTTCAATTTGTTCTTTTAGTCAGATTGTGTCATAATTTTTTATTGAAGAGCATAGGCAAAACAGCAAAACAGCATAATTTTTTTTTCCCTTGCTTTTGTTTTCACATTTCTGGTAAGTGCAATTGCTGTTTTAGTGAAACAATGTGTTATTTTAGCATTTATTAGGTGAGCTTTAGGACCAGAACATGGCGTTGGCATTTGCTTCACCTGAAATTGCTGCCCCACTAATAGAGGAAAAGAACAATAATCAGATGTACTCAAGTTCCCTTAAAATCTTGACCGACCAGAAAGAACAAGAAAAGGACAATGGAATAAGGATCCTTAATCACATATCAATCTCGATTTTGATATGCAAATTGTCTAACAGTCTGGCTGTCCAAACTTTTGCAGGTTCTTATTCTCCACTCTAACAAATGGAATCCAAGGGGGTTGCAAAATGCCCATTTAAGATTTTATTACTTACATATTTATATACTCTGAGAATTGAAACCAAAGCAATTATTTTTATATTCACAATATTCCAAATAAAAATATTCTCCAAGAAATGGTGTGACAATTCTACATTTCCTGACCCCTTAAATTATTTTTATTAAATAAAAATAAACAACAATCTAGCTATTCTTAGATGGGAATCGTGTGTCAAGTCTCAATCTAGCTATCAATGGATTGGACACACACACACACACACACAAAAAAAAAAAAAAAAAAAAAAAAAAAATAGGACGTATATTTTCTCTATCATCTCTGTTGCAGAATATATATTTTATCATGAAAAGTAGGCTGGAAACTTGTTTTTACTCTGTGCTGATGTAAATAGAGCTGGTGCCTGATTTTGATCGGCTGAAGCAAAACGCCACAAAAGCTAAGATTCCATTTCATGGTAGGCAAATTTTTCCCCATGATATAAAATCTTGAAAGAAGTTCGAGCAATTAAGTGATCTGTGTTCACTAAGACAATTTGCTGCAACAATACTCTATCTTTTGGTTTTTGTCTAGTGTCACATGGAAACGGAATCGGATCCTGTGAACGTAGTTCGCCGTGGAAAGCGTTGAAAGATTCAAGAAGCAAAATCGTGATCTCTTGATGATTAATAACAGTGGGCGCCATAAGCAGTCAGCTTCTCTATTTAAAGAAGTTGGACAACTTTCTGAAGCAACTGTAATTCCTGAGCTTGAATTTTTATCTTAATGAACTACAACTGTTCTACTTGTGTTGGAACTTTTGACTGAAATCTCATGCTCTTTATGTTTAGGTTTGCGCTTTTCAGTTGGAACTTGCATGCAGGCTTCTTGTAGGTGTTTCCAACGGTTCCAGTATATGCGGTTATGAAAGGGAAGGTGGTGAATTTTTTTCCCCACAATTCGAACTCAAATCCTTACAGGCCTTAAAATGGCCCCAATATCACCAAGTGCTCATTGATAAAGCAAGAAAAAGATTAAGAGCTACTCGAGCACAATCGGTTCCATGACCAATGTAGGTTACTCGATGAGAATAATTAGCATTGATCTCACAAAAATATATGCTCTTGCTAATAATGGAAACTGTCAGTTTGTTCACATATAATCTCTATAGCAGAGTTGGTTAGTTCTAAACCAGAGACTGTGAATGCGTCAAGAATCATGGGGACGGCATATGGCTCCCTAAGCAAACCTAACGCCAGAAGTACAACCAATAAACATTGCATCATGATGGCTAATACTCGATACTTTATAACACATCATAGAATACCACCATAACACCAAACTACCGCTTCAAATTTTCATCCCCCAAAACTAGGCCTTGGTTTGATTCAAAACGTGGCAGCACTTAGCATGTTAATCCAAATCAACTCGCCAATCCATCGGTGAAAGAGTGAATGGCTTATCATCAACTATTACCACCACTAGCCACCTCGTCACTAAACTTTAGATGTCACATTTCCTGGCTTCCATACCAACTATAATCTCCAAAGGATTTTCACAATAACGAGGATCTACTTTGAACATCAACAACTTCCCATATATTTACTTGATTATCCTAGTAAATTACAGATCAGTTGAATTCGTAGATGTAAAGCTGAAAGAAGACGGAGGAGAAGGTGAGGAAAAATTAATAATAATAAGAAAACACTGCAGTAATTGCTTTCCCCCAGGTGAGTTTGACTTTTTGGCCCAGGGACTTGATACAAGACGGTTAATGGGCCTTTCAATCCTAACAGACAAGTTCGTTGCCGAACAGCTGACCAGATAATCTTATCTACTAATCCTGTAACAGGTTTGTAAAATTTTATATGGCGTAATCAAAATTCGTTCCACCACACCCTATACTTGTTTGTAGAAGAGGACATAGGCCTGGTCATGCAACACCTTGCTTGTTCCAATTGCAGAGACAAATGCATCATCAAAACGCAGCCATTGACCGTTGGGAGAGCGGGCATCAGCGGTATAATGACCCTTTGAAGGTTCCCAACCATGATGAGTGACTGTAGCAACAAGTTCGTATTTTCGGCTCTAAAAAAAAAAGCATTTACATTTGTTTAATGTTAAAGTAAAGAATGATCACCATTATCTTCTTAAATGAAAAGAAAAAAAGAAAAAGAGAAAACTCTTGGTGCGCCACAATAATACCACAACGGCAATTTAAAATTTCAACCAACAAAATAGTGAATCAGAACTATATACCCACCCCATAAAACAACAACTAGACAATACAGTGAACTAACAGAGACGGACAGACACACACAAAACCTAGAAAGCTCAAAAAATTGATATTTAGCGAGTTGAGAAGCCAAACTATATCGACTGCATGTTTCTCATACCCAATCCAAAGAGACTAAAATTAAGGTGATATTTAGTCCTGCCAGAGAATGCATCTATTAGCCAAAAGTTGAACCATTAGGATAAAACAAAAAGGAGGTGAAGTTGAATACCTCAGTCAATGGAGAAAAAAGTAGTTCCCGACCCAGAACAAATTCAAGAGGGAAGTGCACAAGTTTGTGCAACTTGGTGCTCCCTTGGCTTCCATAACTAAAACGCATCAGGTGCAAAATCAATATCTTAGGAAGTGTCTGTATCTTCACAGATTTTCTTGCAGTCACTACACCAGCCTGTAGAGGTTTAATGAATTTAATATTTGAGCATTTGCTAAAACAAAGCAAATTAAAATAATAATACTAAAAATAATAAGTAATTTCCTTCAAAGGCAATATCTGAATGCTAGGCATATATAAATATGCTTGTTAAATATTATACTTCTAAGAATCTAATACTTGAGTTCTACAAGGACTCCTAGTGAAATATTTCTTAATAGTGGAAATATGAAAAGTTCAAATATCTTCATAAAGGTTCTGTAATCCTCGTTCAAGACAGGTTTAACCAGTCTCAAATACTAAATATAACCACGACATAACAAACAGGTACCTTCCCCATTGCCGATGTCCGATAACCTTCTAGATTTTCTGGTGCAGAGAACAAATGGAGTGCATCCTCAATAGTATGAACAGCTTCAGGATAAATATCTAGGTGAAGCAACAGAAATGGTTGAACAGTTGCAGAAGCTTTATTTCCTGCGCCTCAAAAAAAGAAAATGCTAATAAGAGAACTACATAAAAAGGATAACTTAACTGATCTAAATGCAGAAACTCAGGATATAACAGAGTCTACCACATATAAATCAGGATGAACTAGCATTTTGATGCTTGCTGTTTCTTCAAAATTAATTCCCTCACACAGTTGATACTTCAATTCTAAATCTAGTACTTATTTTACTCGTTATCATGACAGTCATTAAGCTGCTGAACAAAAGAGAAGACATGACATGACCAAACAAAACTCTAGCACGTGCAAGTTGAACAGTTATTTACAAGGTCCCATGACATTTTCATACATTCGGCATAAATGATCTACAGACCAATCAAATAATCAATTTCAAGAACTATGATTTCACAGGGAAAATGAACTGCACAAAATGCTATAACTCATGCATGTAAGTTGATCCTCACCCTAGATAATTATAATTTGTACAGAATTTATTGGATACCATGAAAGCAGGGCATATTTCTCCATATGCAAATATGACTAAATAGAAAGAGTTGAGTTTGGCAGGTTGAGTTCAATTTACAACAGAGAAAACAGATTTAGCATGGGCATGAAATGTTGCACATGACTCTGTGGATGCCTGGTTTGGTAGATTTCCACTTATCATTGAAGTTTGCATATCACTCTTTGACTCTTTGCTGAGTTGTTAACTTTATATTTGTGGCTTGCAGTTGTTTTCGGAACAACCTTCAGGTTGTTTAAGGACTCTACGGATGCTTGGTTTGGTGGATTTTCAGTTGGCTTTGCTTTGCATTGACCAAGATTTGATTTTTTTTTACACTGTTTTGCCACAATATTGAATTCATGATTCTTTGCAAGGAACGGGGAGGATGTTTGTTTTAGCTTATACGCTGGTCAAACCAGCTTATAAGCTCTACAAATAAGCTGACCTGTTTGTTTACAATATTTTCTGGGCTTACAAGTTCAACTTATAAGAAAATAAGCTAAGACGTCCAACTTTTTATTTTGGCTTATAAGCTGATTTGACCAAACAAAGTTATTATATTACCCTCATATAATTTTAAAAATTCACCATATACTTTAAGTAATATCATTTTTAATAATTTAATAATAAATGTGTTTATAAACTACTTATTACCAAATATTACAATTGTTTATTGGTCATTTATAAGCATTTTAACTAAACTCATAACTATTTAAAATTTAGAATGCTTATAAGCTATAAAAAGTGCTTATACACTAATTTTCATTAGTTAAGCCAAACACTTCTCTAGATATTGAGTGGTGAAAATCAGAATGTGTTTTGTGAGGATAGCTAATTCTCAAGTAATTTTGAAGTATATGTGGAAGTAGGGATTCGGAATTTTCGAGTTGCTCTCAATAAGGTTAAACATATATAACACAGTACGTGAATAGGGTCCATCTTCTACTAAATCCCTCCTACAGATTCTTCCAAATGAAAATATACACGCTTCCAATTACAACTATTAAAAAATTAACTACAATCATACCTCTTGCTTTCACAACACTTCTCAGCTGTCCTCCAAAAATATCACTTAGCTCTGAAGGATTGAATCTTTGCGTTCTAGTTACTGCAGATTTATTTTTTGGGCCAACAGTCTCCCATTCATCATCTTCCGTTGAGGACACTAGAGTAGATTTGGCAGCGTTAATACTAGCAGATTGTCCTTCACATTGAAGTAATTCATAATGCATTTGATCCATGATGAAACTAAGAAACTCCTGAGCATCCTCCTGCCTGTAAACAAATGTATCAGGGAACTAGACTCATATTCATTACAAGTATTATAGCACCAAATATCAAGACTATCAAGAGGACTACCAATCTTTGGGTGTGCAACAAATATCAACACTCTTATTCATTACAAGTATCACAAGCATCATTGCATATGCAGTTGGATATCACATTCATTCATAAGGCACAATTTCCATTCCTACAATCTTCATAAGAAATAGATGTAACAAAGCTCCCAAAACTATGGGTGTTCATGGTTTGGTTTGGTCAATTTGAGCTAGATATTCAAACCAAACATACAAAGTCGTTTGTCAACAAATAAAACCACAATCAAAACAAAGAAACTAATTATCTAAACCAAACCATTTAAGTTCAGTTTGGTAGGTTATAACAGTAAATGAGAAAAATAAAAATCTTCAAAAAATTGAGAACATTCAAATAACATGTATTTTAAACATAATAACATGAACAGATGTATCAAGAACCAAAAAACGAAAAATTTCATTTTATGCTTATAGAAATTTTAGATCATGTAGAAGAAAGCAAATTAATATATAAAAGAAATGTTTATATATAATTCAAGACAGAGTAGCTTTAATACATTCTTGGTTCAGCTCAGTTTGATTTGGTTGCAATTGGTTTTTCATGTCCTAAAACCAAAAGCAAACCCAAAAGTCCATTCAATCATATTCTAAAACCAATCTAAACTATGTGTCAAAACCAATGCTTTTGGTTTGGATTGGATTGAATTAATTCGGTTTGGTTAACATTTGCAGCACCCAAAACTACCATATCTGCCTCCATATGCCCATGTCATACACAACAGAACTAAATTGATTATTTCAGCATGAAAAACTTTGTGATAAGAAAAGTTAGGTTCATCTCTAATATTTTTGCGGAGACTGAAAAGTAGTACTGACAAAGCAAAAAAACAAACCTTGGTCTTCCTGATAAGCTATTGGGAATATCTGGAGTAAAATTTTTAAGAACGCCTTCAAACATGGCTGGGCTAAAAGGCCAACCAGTCTCAACTGCAGCCATGTCCTTTTTCAATCTGGAACTGCTTGGCACGTCAAAGTTAGAAACAAACTCCACAAATGCAGTTAGCGTCGGAAAGCCAACCTAGAGCATCATTTTTTCAAAAAAGTCATAGCATCAGTACTTATAGTTAGCTATTTTATAGCATATCCTCGTGAAAATGTTGACTGTATTATTAGCTATTTTGCACATTGAGATGAAAAAAAAGGCACACTACAAACACAGAAATGAAAGTAAAATGCAATTATCAAAGCTAGCGCACCTTTGGGATGTTGCGGACTCTAAGATCCTGCAAAAGCTGAACAAATGGGGAACAGGATAAGAGAGCCTGCAGAGACGCATTAAGAAAGCATAAATTTCCCGAGTTAATTAAGCCACGAGGTAGTAAATTTTTAACTGCTGCAACAGGCCCATCAGTTGGCTTCCAAATTTCCTCCCTCTTCACATGTACGAGTGAATCATTGTCACCATCCTCAGAATTCCCATCATTTACATTCTCACAATCAAGGACATCAAAGTTTGAGCTTTGTGATTGATTTCTGGAACTGCCTTCGTTCTTGGATAAATGCAAAGAAGTCATATCTACACTCTCCCCATTTAAGTTCTTCACACCATTAGTGATGGCATTGCCACGGGAGAAATCGTTAATGCTTCCATTTTGTTTTGGACTTCCCAGC
This sequence comes from Manihot esculenta, assembly GCF_001659605.2. NCBI lineage: Eukaryota > Viridiplantae > Streptophyta > Magnoliopsida > Malpighiales > Euphorbiaceae > Manihot > Manihot esculenta. The sequence continues at coordinate 328,026 of NC_035171.2, read as the reverse complement.
ACCCCAGGCAAATTATGTTCTTTTTGTGCAATCTTCACATCCTTTTCCTTCTTAAGTGGACTTTTAGTCTGAAAACTGACTTTTCCATTTGCAGAACCCAGTTGCCTGCTTGATTCACTATTAAAATCACCAAAAGTTATTGCAGTTGCAAAATTCAAAGAACCAAATTGCAATTCTTTCTTTTCCAAGGGTTTTTCATCTTTCTCAGAGTCAGATGATGGCTTTTGCAGCCATGACCTGGTTTCATCTTCAGTGAATGACCCAAATACTAGGACCTGGTAGAGTGGGGAAAAATCATAAGCTGCAAAGTGAGAATCCAGCTTCAAAGCTATACTAATGTACTAATGGACAATGAAATGGTTATGAAACCAAAAATAATACGAAAATGATCATCTACAACGATACCCATTTCTATGAGAAGCCTTATTAATGCTTCCCTAGCACCAATTTCCTACTAGTAAGCTAATTTAAATCCCTGCATGTGAAAATTTTCTCCCTGAAGCAAGCATAAGACGGATGGAACATTCAAGATTCCATCTTTTAACATACGATACAAAAGTGATAGTACAAAAAAAATGCAATTTTGTGTTATTATTGCACCCCAAATAATACCTTGTTGTCACTCATGGCGTGTAAAAACCAGAGCTGTAGAATCCACAGAGCGTAAAAAACCCAACCTCGATTTATAATAATCTTCGTTTTGGGAGTGGAAAGAGAAAGGAGCAAAAAGGGAAAGCAAAAATATAAAGAGGATATGGAGAAGATTTAGGGTTTGAGACCACTTCCACTCTGAACAACAAGGAGCAGAGGAAAGAAAGGCGTCGATTGAAGACATGAAATGGGAAAAGACTGTGATGGGTCTGAAGAAATTGAGCATTTAGCGAAGAAACACTCCCTTTGGAGCTTAAAGAGAAGCAGCTCGACGCTACGCAGCATAGGCAGGTAACTCCAGAGAGAAGGGAAAAAGAACACTGATTGGGTGGATATTCTTTTCCTTGCTCTGGTTTTAGGTTCGCCCTTTTATTTCTCCACACACAAGGGCAGGGAAGAGAACTGCATTTCGTTTAAACGACATCGTCTAACTTCGAGAAATACAGTTTAACTAATTTATATTGATATTATATACTTAAATCAAATTTACGCCTTCCTCGCTTGCCATTTCCCACTTCTCTCTCCACCTGCAGCCACCATGCCAAACCACCATCACCACCACCACCTCCACGCCCCTCTCCGCCCCTCTTCCTCCTCTTCATCTAACCAGTCCTTCTCGTCAAAGCTTATCCTACTCCTCACTCTCCTCCCTCTTTCTCTTGCCGCCTTGGCCTTCGTCCTGCAATGGAAAGGCGATCGAGTTCTCGCTGATCCCGCCACCATCACTGCTCGCTGGGCTCCTCAAGGTTCCCACAACCATGAGATCTTTCCCGGCATGGAATCCTCAGCTTCTATTCTTTCTCCTAAACCTCACCACTCATCTGACTGCTTCTCTCTTGCTCGAAGTGGGTCTCCTTCTTTCCCCTACCTGCGTGATTGGAAGTTTGATTTCGAGGCCAATTTGAGGCCTAAGGTATGCATTCTTTTTTAGTTTTTGCTTTTAATTTTGCTCGCTTTTGTTATCTGCGTTTGGTTCTGGAGTCTTTTTTCAAGTGCGTCCATGTTGACTTGTCAATTTTGGGGATTGGCCTGTTTCTAGATTTGTTTAAGGTTTTGCCGACTGTTACTCGATTATGCATTGCCTTAACAAGCATACTTTTGGGATCTGTTGTTATTATTTGTTTTGGCTCCCAGAAATTGAGAGCTTGGCGCAGCTTGGTTAAGTCAGACTTAGTGTTGAAATATTACGTTGAATTTTTCTTGGTTCTTGGTGAATGAATAAAAACTTGACTAAACTCTTAACCATGTGAAGTACTTGTCTTTAAAGCTGGTTATCTAGAATACCTTTTTTTAGCTTGATTTCTCTTAGGGAACTTTTGATATGTCCTAAAAATGGATAAGGAATTTGATTCTAGGGATATAATAGAATACTCTTCTCTTGTTCAATGTATTTCAAATTTTTTTTTTAATTATTTTTTTTCTCTTTCCATAACTTCAATTTAGATCAAAATGAAATCAAAATTGTGATATTGGTTTCTAAAGCTGTCCTTGAGTTATACTTAATTATCTGAAAAAAATGAAATTATAATTATATTCTTGGATGAGGATGTCTAGATTGTATCCGTTTCCATTTCAATGCAAACAAGACATGCCGTATAGTTGTAGGTTTCAACTGTTCTTTTACTCGATGTTGGTATTTAGTGGTTTCTGTCTTTTCTCCTTGGCCATTGAATATTTGTGGATGTTGCTTGGATTTAGAATTTCAGTCTTTTATAAATTTAATTTATCACTGATCTATTTGTTATAACTTCAGTATTTCTGACCCAATATGGAAATGATACTCCTTGTGCAGATATGTATAACAACAAGTACCTCTGCAGGCTTAGATCAGATTCTTCCATGGATGTTTTATCATAAGGTTATCGGCGTGACAACCTTTTTCCTTTTTGTAGAAGGAAAGGCTGCATCTCCTAGTGTATCTAAAGTTCTTGAATCTATTCCTGTGAGTTAATGTGCTTTATATTGGAATTTTTGCACTTTGATTTATGCTTTTTCTTTTTTTTTTTTTTTTTTTTTGAAAGTCACTGAGCATAAGTAGTGTATGATTTTCTCAGGGAGTAAAAGTGATATTTAGAACAAGAGAACTAGAGGAGCAACAGGCAAGAAGGTCTGTTAATCTTTCCTAATGGTTGAGCTTGAACAAAATGCTGAATTTGAATCATGGCTTTTGAATTGTAAAGTAAATTGGTAGTGTCTCTGCAGTATTTTGTTCTTAGCATCTATTTTCAGTAGAAATTTACGGTAGGTTTGAAGTATAGATGAATTACTTTATAGTTTTTCTTGACTTAAGATAATTATTGATGTATTGGGGTCGAAACCTTGAAAATTATCTGCATATATTCATATAGTTTAAATCTTCTCTAAGATGTTCATTTCTTCTTATTTTCTCTCTTCTTTTAATCAGCCGGATCTGGAATGAGACATGGCTGTCAAGTTTCTTTTACAAGCCATGCAATTATGAACTGTTTGTGAAGCAATCTCTCAATATGGAAATGGCTATTGTCATGGCAAGGGTAAGAAATATAGTTAATTGAATACTCATCTTTGGCAATTCTATTTATTGTTATTAGTTTGTCATAACAAGCTATTGATCTTATGTTTTTGGAACTTATCCCATGCCTGTGAAAATTATAGGATGCAGGTATGGACTGGATACTTCATCTTGACACTGATGAACTGATACATCCTGCTGGTTCTAGTGAATATTCCTTGAGGCAATTACTGCTGGATGTTCCTGGGAATGTAGATATGGTTATTTTTCCAAATTATGTGAGTGACATGTGTAGGTTAAAAACTTTTTTTTAATGTCAATCAGGGTATTCTTAAGAGAGCAATCTCCTGGTATTTCTGTAATCTGTATTTTCATTTGAATAATAATGATGTTTTTATTTCTCAGGAGAGTGGTGTTGAAAGAGATGATATCAAGGATCCTTTTAGTGAGGTAAATTTCCTTAATAATCTATATATATATATATATTTAAATTTAGGTTAGTAATTTTAATTGTAATTTTGGGGTTGAACAGTTTGACAAAGACTCATTTAGATTTTTGTGTATGCTATACCTTCAAGTTCACTGTTGGCTGAAGTTTTTGTGGTCAAATCTTTTGTATTATTTATAAATTTATTGGATTGTAAAAATGTTGAACAAAATTAATATCTGGTTTTGAGTTCAATTTGTTCAGTCCTAACCGGTGTGGTAATAAACCAGTGTAGAATATACGAACAGGATAGTTAGCTGATTTCGTGATGAGGTTCATAAATATCTAACATTCGAGTCATAAGTTAAGGAAAGGAAAGCAACTGGTGAATGTACAAGTAAATATCTTCCTCTAAACAAAAGCAATAGCTAACTTGATGGTTATTTACTGAATCTTGTTTTGTGTTCCTAGTCTGCCCTATGGCAAAATCCCAAATGTTGCAACAATAGATGAGATTCTATAAGCTTGTAGAACTAGTTCTGATGCTCAAAAATTCTATAATTTAAAAGAAGAGCAGAATTACTGTACAGATGAAGGTTCTTTCTAATTTCTTAAGCAAGAGATGAGCTTAAAAAGCAGAAGAAAAATTGTGGCTGGCAGTTTGTGGAAGTATTGATGATGGAAATTTGGAACAGGAGGTCAGTTGGGGTTAGAAAAAGGATGTATGGCAAAGAATGTATTATGATGACTTCTACTCTTGAAGAAAGTACTGTACAATTAGAGTGGCTTTTCTGTTATAATTTTCTAACATTCTGGGAATCGGGATGAATAATGTACTGTTTGATTTTTCTTGTTATTTAGAAAAATGCTGGGCATTTGCCTTTTTATTTGCATGCCTTTGAATTGAGAATACATGTATAGTCTTTGCATATGTGCGTATTGATGTGATAATGCCAATAGGTTTCATTGTTCAAAAAGAATTATGACCATCTTCCAAAGGATTCATACTTTGGCATGTACAAGGAGTCAACTCGTGGGAATCCAAATTACTTCTTAACTTATGGAAATGGGAAATCAGTTGCTCGAATTCAAGATCATCTCCGTCCTAATGGTGCACACCGATGGCATAACTACATGAAAACTCCCAAGTATGTTTATTATATGTATGATCCTTTATCAGCATTGACTTTGAGCTTAATCTATGCAAAAGAATGTGAATGAAAGGCATGCTGACATTATAAATTCACACTCACTATACAAAAGGCTGCCTTCCCATCCCTGCTGCAGTCCCTCAGTGGAGTATATTTTTTCATGTGTGAACAGTTTGCAGAACTTGAATGTTACCATTTAGATGTTTTACCTTTTTTTCTTTTTTCATTATCAGTTCTGGATGACAACTTGTTCTATCTGAGTTCTTGAAATTATGTTGGTGTTGCCTTATTTTGTCAATAGTTGTACTGACATGATATTGGCTTTCTGCAACAATCATTTTATTTGTTTTACTTTTCCTTAGTGAGGTGAAATTGGAAGAGGCTGCGGTTCTACACTATACATATGCCAAATTCTCAGACTTGACTTCCAGACGTGATCGATGTGGCTGTAAGCCTACCAAGGAGGATGTCAAGAGATGCTTTATGTTGGAATTTGACAGAGCTGTTAGTGCAGTTCCTTCTCTTGGTTTTCATTTCAGCTGTTGCTGCTTGTCTATTACAAGTGGAAAGTGCAATCTATTTTTTGAAGAACCCATGCTAGAAAATAGACAATTCCTGGCAGGCATCTACGGCATGATTTTAGTTCAATGGAATATTTATTCCTTCTTTCCTTTTTTGATTCCATATCTATTTTCCAAAACAAGAAAAGAGCATTAATGCCCGAGGGGTACAGTCCTTAGCATATGAACAAAGTACACGAGTGGCTGGCATATAAGAGTGCCCTCACAAATGGCTGACATTGATATCACCCAAGTAATGATGTCTTTTATAATGCTGATGTGGCTTTTCCTTGTTCAGTATTTATGTTTTAATGAGCAGTGAGTAAGTGTCCAAGTTGGTTTTATGTGGGATCTAATTCTTGTTGCATACTAATACTATGCATGATAGACCCAAGAACTTTATACTTGGGAAGGGTGGTTCCATTCTTGAGTTAGAGGTTGCAGTCATGATTTAAGATGTCATTGCACCCTGTAAACAGTCCAAACAAGCCCTTTCATGGGAATTCATTTATATGGTTTCCACAATTGAGTAAACATCATCATAAGAGATGAGATTAAGTGCAGAGATGCTGTGGGTGCTTGCCCAACATTAGATTTTCTGGTAACTAATGACTTTTTAGTGGAAATAGATGATATAAGCCTTAGATTATCACAGGTTTATTTTAATTCTTATGTTTGTCAAGTCAATAGCAATATACGAGGTTTGAATTTATTAAAATTTTTTTGTTTGCTCGTGTTCAGTTGGCTTGAGATTCTATTGTTCTTCTGACAACCTTTTCTTCTTATGGATTCAACTTTATTCATTGTAGGCATTCATAATAGCATCAACAACAACAGATGAGGAAATGCTAAACTGGCAAGTATTTCATTGTCGGACAATTACCTTCTCATCGTTATATATCTCCTATGCATATTTGTGGGAGAACTTGTGCATTCACATTTCATTTATTTTTTTAAAGTTACTCTTGTTTCTGCCAAAATAGTAATGTTTTGTTCTTTACTTCTGTTTTAGGTACCATGAACATGTTGTATGGGGTGATAAAGACCTAAAATTGAAACTATTAAGGAAGGGAATTTTAACCCGCATATATGCACCCATGGTAAGAAACATTGAATAACTTCCTTTGTTAAAAGCGAGACAAAATGGACAGGCTCCATATCTTGAAGTGGATCATTATATGCAATCTACAAACATATTGTTGCATGCTAGCGTTGGTCTGTTTTTAACCTTTTTTCCCCATATCATGAAGTAGTGAAATATCTTGCATTTTGTCTACTGTTTGTGTGTTGATGCAATAATCTAACATGACCCGTAGTTCACTGTTCAACTAGTTAGTGAGGCCAATTTCACTGATCGTGTATGTTTGAAAGTACCTAAAGTTCATGCCTGAATTCTGTGGTTTATCTCTTGAAAGCATTTATTGCTTGTGCATTTCAGGTCATAATTCAGGCTTTAAGAGAATCTGGTGTATTCAGTTCTATTATTGCATCTGCGCCAACAACTATTTCAAAAGACAAATTTTTAGCATCTATTGATAAAAGCAACTCATCCAGAGCTATTGCCTCTGAATCACTACCATCGAGAAAGATGGGAAGAAACAGGGAGCATCAGACAGCTGCTAGGAAGGTTTTGGATCTAGAAGCTACTGAATTTCATGAAGCAGCTGTTCCTCCATTGTCTCCCCCTGGAGTGAACGATGACATCCTTGTGGAAATGTGATTGAGAGTTTGGCGTGATTGCTTCTTCTTCTCATTCCTGTTCAAATAGGTTTGATCATTTTGGTCTGATTTGCTTTGAAAGGGAGAACCAGGAGAGAAAAGAAAGCGCAAGCAGGCCTCAGGCCTCTTTCTGCAGTGTGTTCAGTTCAGTTGGTTCTTCCCCGTGATTCCCGATCATGATCCAAGCGCCTGTGTACATTCTTTAGAAGAGAGATTTATGGCATTGTAACTTCATGTTTACAACCAGAAAACTTATTTTATTTACAGAAACCACAGTGTTCACAGCCAAGTGTTGTATCATTAGTTAATTTTGTGGAAATTCAAGAGGCAAAATGACAATATGGGATTCTTGAGAGGATATCATGTGCTTTAAAGTTTTTTTGTATTTGAGAGGATGCCTACATGATCTCAAATTGAGTTAAAATGAACCAAGGTCGTCTTGTTTGCCATTTCTAGTTCTCTGATTGAAGGTTTAGCTACAGCCTCAAATTATGGCATCACCAAAAGAAAAATAATCCAAGGATAAATTACACCTTTATGAATTAGTCAGCTGAGCATACCAATGGGAGGATCTAGCATTTAATCCCCAGCAAAATAGCTCAATAATTTGCAAGCAACCTTTCTTGTCTTGCTACGTAGAGTTTCGCTCAACTAAGGATGGTGTTGAGCGAATGGCAACGGATCGGGAAAATCTGAATTAATTTAATATAAAAAAATATATTTTATAATAATATTTATAATTTTTTTTATATTTTCATTTAAAAAATTAAAATTGAAATATTTTTTAAATGAAATTTATTAATTGAAAAATATTTTTTATATAAATTATTAATTCAAATATATAAAATTAAACGCTTCAGGTTTATTCTTATAATAATAATAATTAAATTTAAAATAAATTTAAATTATTGAAATTATTTTTTAATTAAATTCAAAATGAATTTAAATTTGGATAGTTTAATTTTTAAATATCTTATCTGTATTTATTTCTCTACCTATATAATTAGAGAGTACAACAAATTCAACATATTCAGATATTTAATCCAATCGAATTTTAATATAACGAATTTAAATATATATAATTAAATTTAAAATAAATTTAAATTTTAAAAATAACATTTTTTGGAAATTCGAATTGGATTTAAATTTCTATATAAAATATTTTAATATTTAAATTCGTTTATATAAATAATTAATTTAATATAAAAAATATATTTTATAATAATATTTATAGCTTTTTTATATATTTTTATTTAAAAAATTAAATTTAAATATTTTTTAAAAATATTAAATTTTTTAAATAAAAAATTATTGATAAAAATATTTTTTATTTAAATTATTAATTAAAATATATAAAATTAAACAAATTTAAAATTATTTGAATTATAATAATTAAATTTAAATAATTTAAATTAATTTTTAATTAAATTTAAGATGAGTTAAAATATTTTTAATATAAATCAAAATTAAATTCCAATAGTTTAATTTTTCACATTCTATGATAAAATTGGCATGGAAGTTTAGAAAATAATTTATTTCAAAATATTACTTCAATTATTGCAAAATATATATATATATAGGTTTTTAATCAGAAATTTTTGGGGAACAACGGATTTAACAATAATGCCGGTTAACGGTAATGCCCAACAGCTCTTTAATAAAATAAAATTGTCGAACTTCACCATTAAATATCTGCTCTAAATATTTCCCCCCAAAAGCACAATGGGGAATTTCCTAATCCCCAACTCACCCGCTCTTACACTCCCCATCTCTTCTACACCCATAATTGCCTCCTTCAAGCCTATGCACTTGCCAACGTCGCCTGCCATTAGCCTCGTCCGAGACAGACGAACGATGAGAGGTTCGACTTTGGTCACACGCGCGGGTCCCAGCACGACTAGCTATGTGTTTGCTTTCGTGTTTCCTCTCTCTCTCCTCATTGGTACCATCTTCACCTCTATTAGAATTGCTGATAAGCTTGACAGAGACTATCTGGAGGAGGTGATTATATAAATTTTTATCTCGTTTTACTGCTGCAGTGATAATATCAAGTGGGTAGCTTCAGTTGATGCTTTAGAAAATTGGAATTCTTGATTCTGTGTCTTTGGTTGCTATTGTAGGTTTACTGCTTACGTTGGTCTTTTGGGTTAGAAATGAGACTTCTTTGGGTCTAGCAATTTCACTTTTTTCTTTTGAATACCCACTAGGTGCTTGACACAAGTCCTTGTTGGGTTTGAAGCGGCTCAGAGTTTTGCTTCAATATTTCACTAGTCAGTTCGGGGAAGTCTATTTTTAGTTCTAGAATCCCTCGTTGTATCTTTCCGATGGGAAGAACTTCTTGGAGTGACATAAAAGAGCACCGAGGACTTGCATTATGTATGATATCAAGCAACAGATACTTTTTTGTTTCAATATTACTCGGAAGTCACTCATCCCAACGCTAAATAACTTCCCGCGGTGGGAAATACCTGTTGTCTCTAAATCTGATCATTCTTGCCGTTAGGTTGAGATTTTGACCATTTTCAAGCAAAGGCAGAATTTGTAGTCTTGTAATCTCAATTTCCTTGCATTTAGTTTAGAATGGCATCTAATGCTTATTATTTTGGGAAGTGAATTTTGAAGGTTAAACCAGCTGAAAATGGCTTTCTACCAGCTAGTGAGTTCCTAATACTGCAAGGATGTGTTTCCTTGCCTACTATTATGCTATAAGACAACGTTTTTTTACTTTCTATTTTTGAAAGAAAGTGCTGTGGCTCCGTGTTATTTCTTTTGTTACTCATATCTAGCGGAATACAGAACGCAATTTGACTCAGATGTCTCAATATATAGAATTTGTTATATAATGTGTTTTTTAACTTATGTGTGCATGCTAATGTGTCATACTCTGATTGTAATGGATTCTGATGTTTTATTGAGCAGCTTGCAATTAATCAAGCAATCAGGGAAGCAGATGAAGAGGATGATGGTGATGATGTTGACATTCCCTTGGAGGATGAAGCGCAGCAGCCTGCACTTCAAGGCTCGCGAACTCGCAACCGACCTAAACGGGAGGCCTAGGCGCTTCCATAGGCATATATATGCTTGTACTTATATATGATTTCTTTTTCTTTTTTCTCGCGTTGTATGCATTAGTACACACCAATTAGAAAGCAGAGCATACTCTTATAATAGGGCTCTTCCACTCGCCTAAATGTTTTTCTGGATTATTAGATGACTTGTATTTAAAGCAAAGACTGTCGCGATGGTTGGATGTTTAGAACAAGGGTTGGGGGGGGGGGGTGGGGTGGGTTGGTTGAAGTCAGGGCTATGCTACCCAAGATTTGTTTATTAAACTACCTTCCTAGCTTAATGATAATTATCAATTTAATGTGAAACATTAAAGTTTTTTTTTTTTTTTTTAAAAGTAGCTAGTCTAAAAATAATTCTTTTGTTTTAGACTTTTATAATGAACACTATTAAATTTAACTTTTAATATGATCTGATTAATATGGTCGGGGAAGAAAATTTTTTAATGATCTAGACAAATTCTCTCCATTTTTGTAGGGAGAGAAATCTTCCCCTCTATCTGTTTTTCTTTTTTTGTAAGCAACATACCCCTTTTTTGTGTCGGTTTCCTTTTCTCTCTTGAGAACGTAAATTTTCTCTCTCTCCTTTGGATGAGAATGTATATATTTTTTGTGTGGTTGTATTGTTTTTGACATGCAAAGCTAATAGTGAGGTTTCCATTGCTTATCGGTGTATTTCCTTTTGCATATTGCAATCGAAGCCTCTAGTATAGTGTTATATGAGGTGTAATAGGGAACAGAGATGATGAGTGATGGTAGCTCACAACCATCTTCTCTCCTTTTTGCTAGCTAGTGTTTTGAAATTGGAAGTTCTTCTGTGTTTCTCCGGACAATGGTGTTAGGTTTGAGAGAGGAAAGACTATTCTTTATCTAATTTAGTCTTGTTTGCACTTCATTGTCAGATCGCGATGCTTCTCTTTGATTTTAAAAATGATTAGCTTTTTTATTGGTTCTTTATTTTGACTTAAACTTATGCCTTTCATTTGAAAGAGTTAAGCGTTTTTAGTATGATGATGCTAGCAACAATGGTCGAGATATTACAGAAAAAGGAGTCAGACACATCTGTTTTGCTTCGTCCAAATTAAATCACAAATTCTATATGAGTTGTGGATTTTTAGAGTTAGATTTTAGTTTGAATTTTATTTTTTAGACCTTAAAAAAAATTGTTGTTCTATTATTTTTTGGCCTTGAGCTTTTTGACATATCCATAGGCCTCGGAATGGCCAATAGATACAGAAGATGCTTGAAATTGAGTTGGGCATAAATTTCTAGAGATCCAAACATAGCCTGAAATTGGATGGGTGTAAAGCTTCAGGTCAAGCTCTTTTAGGTTTTTTGTAGGTGGGATCTAGTTGGCATAGAAGCGAAAGTCATGCCCATTACTTCAAATCTATAAGCGAAAAGTCTGGCCAAGAGTATTTTGTTTTGTATGGAAAGAACTAGTAATTAGTGGAAGAAGGTTAGAAGAGCATTTGTGCATGGATAGATTAAGGCAACACCTTGTGTGGTTTTAATGATATTGTATTATTGCCAGTTGAGAAGAAAAAATAAATGAAGTATGAGGTATTGAGGATTTCAGTTGTAAAATGATTTTAGTGCATATTTAGTAGAATGTAATGATTGCATTTATTGAAGAAGGGAAAGAAGCTCCTCCTAATGGGTTTCTGGCGTTAAATTCATTCTGATCACTTTCATTTGTGGGGACTGAAACGACATCCATAGCTAAGGTCAGAACCAATCAATTCCATCTCAGCTTTTGCATGTGCTTAGCATTTGATATAACGAGACCTCTTCAAAAGGCCGGCCCAGCCAGCTACTTAATTATGTGACTTGGATGGTCAAAGGCCTTTGGAGATAAATAATAATGGAGCTAGACCATCCATTGCTTTAATGATTGCTCTATATTTTCTTAGTGCATTTGGTATTTGCTTCTAAATGCCGCAATGCTATTAATCCCAATCGGCTTTGAGTTGTTGTCTGGTTGAAACTAAGGCCTAAAGGCTGAAGTTAAAGAAAGAGTACCAGCCAGTTCAAGGCCACTCAATCACCTAAAACGCGAAAGCTTCTTCTCCAAAGGGAGAGGAGCATTTATCCAAAAGATTATTAGAATTATGACACCTCCTCGGCTCTTTATACGGCCCTTTAACAGCTGTCTTTCCATCTTGAAACCCAGGGCTGTTTTGCTTTCTTCTGCATATTCCACTCAACTATTGCCTATGGGCCTCTCTCCCCACTTCCCTCCTCCTTTGTGTTTGTGTCCGTGCAGCAGGCCTTGCAACCATTTAACACTCTCTCCTTGTACTTGTTCCTTTCATGGAATACCTACATTCTACTAGAGAAACTAATGCTTTTTGCTCCTTAAATATTCTCTCATTATTTCTTAGCAAATCTAGCAAGCAGACATAATTTAACACCTTGGAACTTGGCTTTTAGCAATCATATGTTTATGGTTGAATTAAAACACAAGAAAATTGGAATAAAGACTGAACTGCTGGCCGGGGAGGGTATGCTCTATGGCTCTTTCAGCTCGAATAAACTTTCAACTTGCACGCTATTGCATTTCACTTGTGACTTGAGGCCCAAAACAAGGGTAGTTCAGTAATTTTCACCCCCAACAGACATTTGAAGATATCTGTTACGGTTGCGAAAAATCATGAGTTGGAAACAGATGGGAGGTCCCATGAAAGCTTAAATAGACTTTTCTGATAATTCATAGGTGAAGGCTCCTTCCATGAATACAATATGCTTCTACCTAAATAGTGCTTTTTAAGATAAGGCCCACAACTTCTGAACAGATGAAACTCATCATGAAAAAAATGATTTTTTTTTAATAAATATACCAACATACACAATAAGATCGCCACTAACTCCTCAACTTACTATACTTTTTGGTCATTGTGATTTCAGTTTCTCGAGAAAAAAAAAAATCCCATCTTCGCCCATCTCTTGTTCAGCTCCTTTAATGAACATTTGGTTGATGTGAATTTAAGGGAAATCTTTCTCAGTTTTATTTAGCTAGAACCAAAGTTTCCAGGAATAGACTTTTCCTGCCTTACCTCTCCAATACACCATTATATAATTCCCCTTTTCTCCGCAATCTCTCAACAACCTTCCTTTCTCCTCATTGCCTATAAATATGCTTGGCAGTAATGGTGCTTCAATGGCTAAGAAGAGTTGGTTCAACGTAGTGAGGAAGCTTTTCATTGCAGACACACAATCCAACCAAGAAAAGGTATGTTATTTTCAACTAATTGTCTCTCTTCAACATCTGAGAATCTGCTGTATAACTTAACCATTATCAGAAAGACAAGAGAAGAAAATGGGTTTTCTTTGGAAAGCTCAATCTGAAACGCAGGCTGGCCTCCATTTCAGCACCATCACCGCCAAAAGAAAGAACAACTCTGAGTGAGGCAGAGAAGGAGCACAGCAAGCGAGCTTTAAATGTTGCATTTGCCACTGCTGCTGCTGCTGAAGCAGCTGTTGCAGCTGCTGATGCTGCTGCTGAGGTTGGTCTGCTAACCGGTGTCCCTCACTCCATCCAGCAATGTGAGAAAAAAACAGAAGCACATTCTGCCATCAAAATCCAAGCTGGTGCACTTCACTCCACTAATCAATATGAGAAGGAAATCCATGAAATTGCTGCTCTTAAGATTCAAGCCACATTTCGAGGTTATCTTGTGAGTTTTGTTGAAGCTCTTTTCTTTATTTGACACTTAAACTACTCTGATTTCTATTACCTTTATTAATTGTTCATGAACAATTGTCCATTGAAATAAGTTGGATTAGTAAAGAACATATTTGAATGGTTTTAAGAGGGTTAGAATTTAGAAGAAAACACATGTTATCCAGAGAAGTATAGAATGTACGGTGATTATTCAGGCAACCAAATCACGGACAACTGAACACTCAATAGTCATCTTTGATTTCAGAAACTTTACTAAGACTCCAGAATCTCAATTTTCTTGTCTCATATTGCATCACTTTGACAAGTATATCTGGGAGCATGCATCGCAGGCAAGGAAAGCTTTGCAAGCACTGAGGGGGATAGTGAAGCTTCAGGCTATTATTCGTGGGCGAAATGTCCGACGGCAAGCTATGAATACTCTGAAATGCTTGCAGTCCATTGTAAATATACAGTCACAGGTCTGTGCCAAGAGAATCCAAATGGTGGAAGGAACTTGTACATGCGATGAAAATAAATCGTTCCATAAGTTCAGTGACAAGATAATAAGGGTAAGCATAAAATATTGGAGACCTTCGTTGTTATCTTAGCAACTCAAGAAAATCTTGTTCATACCAAAATTCCTTTCAAACATTTCAGCTTTATTTGGGCCCATGTTTTTCTGCTACTGCCTTAACCAGCCAAATAATTTTTGCCTTCTTTAGATGGACACAAACCGTCAAAAAAGAGGGGATGGGAGCATTATGACAAAACAGGAGGCAAATGCCTTGTTTCTTAGCAAGAAAGAGGCTGCAATCAAGAGAGAAAGGATAAATGAATACTCATTTACTCACCGGGTAATTTCCTCTTCTTCTGACATGCTGTCATTTCCAGATCTAGCTTTTTCTACAGAAGCATTTTCTCATAATGGAAGAAGGGGAAAAAGAAAATTCCAGAATTCAGCAGACACTGAGAGGAATAAGACAAACGGAAGATGGAGGTATTGGCCAGAGCAGTGGGTGGAAGTTCAAGTTTCCAATAAAAGCAAAGAACAAGAAGATTTGGACAGAGTCTTAACTTCAACTCCAAAGCCTAGAGTGGAATATAGAGGGAGACAACTTGAACTGAGAGGTTTGCAGAGACAGTATCAAAATGAAGGAGTACATCCTCCGATGGCAGCTCCAAGAAGATCATTTCACAGAAAGCAGCGTTCCCTGGGAGAAGACAATTCCTTCTCCAGGTCTCCTGTGGTTCCAACTTACATGGCTGCAACTGAATCTGCCAAGGCAAAAGCAAGATCAATGAGTTCCCCAAAGCTAAGGCCAGGAAGTTTTGACGTCTACTCTGATAGCTATTCACCTTGTACGAATAAGTTGTCTTTGATATCATCTACAGCCACTGAAGTGCCAGGGTGGTAGATTTGGGAGGACTATTCCTTACCAGCAGCATAGATCTCCAAATATGAAGGGCCTTCCAGTTCCTGTAGAATCCAACAGGGCATTAACGGATCTGAGTTTTAATTCTGAGTGCTTATTGCGTACTTGGGATCAACAAAACGCCTTTCAGTGAGTGCAAGAAACAAGAGGAGATGTACTGGGACATTGGTTTCAAATGGTTGAATTACTTGAACAATGTTTGGTTCCTTCATTAAGGAATATTGTAATGCTTCACAGGTTATATATAGATGCTTCCAAATGGTCAAGATGATACTGTCACTCTTGGATAAAATCTTTCGAGACCAGAGAAATATAACCTACAAAAATATCAAATTATAACTTCAAAAGAATCAATTTGTTAACAATAAGGAGGAGCACATCAGGAAGTAAGCAAATTACAGCTTGTTCAGAAGTACAACTTCCAACGAACAGTTTTAAGTAGGTGTAAACCTTCCTGACTACCCCACTTCTTTATAGATAGTTAATGCGTGTCCAGGATCAGACTTGGGCCAATTGTATTGATCAGGACATCCAGGTCGGGATGCATGCAGAATGCAGGTCCAATGACATGAGCTAAAAGCAAAACCATTCCGTTAGATTCTGTCTTGAATTGCCACCGTAATCCACTCTGAGTAATTGGAATTGAATGACAAAATAGGCTCATGCAGGTAAGTTCAATTAGTAAAACAAGGAGTATCCTGTTTTCGTTGCTTTGGGAAAATAAGAAATAAGATTACCTTGGTTGACGATAGCCAATAGGGATCAAGAACTGTAAACACATACAAGATATAAAGGAAGCTTGGAAATTCTCTCATTGGAAGTCAGTTTCATAGTTGCACTAATCATGTAGACATTGATTCAATTCAGCTTTCGGAAACCATCACAAGTAATTTGTAACCCATGCATCTCTTAGCCTTTAAAATCATTTTTGTTCCCTAGTTTTTATATTAGGTATTAATCTCAATTCTCATACGTCGTATGATTTCAAACCTCATTCTTTCTTTCTTTTTTTTTTTTTGGGATCAACCTCAATCTTTCTTTTTAAAAGTCTTTGTCTTGTTGTTTTCCTCCCAAACATCATTGTTCTCATGTCATTTTCCAGCACAAATTGTTTGTTTTCCTCGAGGATGAATTTGGGTCTCTAATAAACAATCAATTACCAAATATAATCAAATTCGTCTGTTCAGTATAGGATAAGAAGTTGAAGGACTCATCAAATAGTAATTAATAAAAAATATAACAATCATGAAATAAGAAGCACTGCAACTAAAGACCAGCTATAATCTTGGTTCTAACGACAATCTGATAAAAATACATAAATATTTTATGCCCAACAGGAGAAGAAGAGCAACGATCAAGTACAACTACAATGGCATCACAGATTCATAGAGATAATATCTTAGGATCAATTGGACTGAAGAATTCACACCTACCATTTGATCTCCAGAGACGAGAAAACTTTGAAGGAGGAAAAATAACTAAAAATCAAGTACCTTCGTTCAATAGTGTATAGGTCGGTTTCCCTGCAACCCATAAAAATAAACCTATGGGATCAGATCAAAATGAGGCTGTTACCAGAGAGATTAGATCGAGCTAAATGGGCTTTTTGCAAAATCAAATTTAAAAACATATATATTTCTTAAACCCAGATGTACAGAAAAAAAATTTTCAAATCAGAGTAAGTAAGTGTTTTACGGCACTTATTACTTGCGGTAGCGTCTATCGCACTTATAACGTGCGACAATAAAGAAAAATAAAATTTTTTTAATATGAAAAATTTTACCTTCAAAGTGTGGAAAATTTTTTTTTAAAATAAAAAATTTGACAGCACTTTACAAGTGTTTTTCCGCAAATTAAAATGATTCGATTTCTGTTGTATTACCGCACTTGTACTTTATTTTTTAAATATATATTATATTATATTAATTTATTTAATTTTATATTAAATATATATAATTATAAAAATTATACTAATATTAATTATTTTAATATAATTAAATTTTAATATTATAATAATTATATATAATTTATTTTAATAATTAAAATTATATATAAATATAACATCAAAATTATATAAAATGATATCTATTTATTATTATAGTACACTGTAATATAAGACGATAGTTTTTAATTTTAATATTAATCTTGCTGTTACTGAAAATGAAGGTACAAGCGGTGACCGCCAATCATATAAAACTCGATATTCACATGAAATAAAAAGACGTCTATGTGGCACAAAAATATATTTGAAATATCATTAGCATTATTTTTTATATTATATTATTTTATTTTTTTATATTCTATAATTTTTAATTATTTATATATAATTTTTTATAATTTTTAATGATGTTATATTTATATATAATTTTAATTATTAAAATAAATTATATATAATCATTATAATATTAAAATTTAATTATATTAAAATAATTAATATTAATATAATTTTTATAATTATATATATTTAATATAAAAATAAATAAATATAATATAATATAATATAATATAATATATATTTAAAAAATAAATTATAGTATTACCGCACGTTACAATCCGATAATACTACAGAAATTGAAACCCCTCATTTTAATTTGGGGGAGAGAGAAAAATTAATTAGAAAATTCTACCGCGGTAGAAGTTTTTATTCAAAAAAAAAAAATTTTCGGCACTTTACATGTGCGGTATAATTTTTTATTTTAAAAAAATTTTATTTTTTTCTATTATCGTACTTTATAAATGCGGTAGAGTCTATCGTACTTATAAATCGAAAAAAATTTTTTTGCGAATCAGAATTTAAAAAATATATATTTTTTAAACCTGATTTTACAAAAAGCCCGAGCTAAATACCGTCATCTCTTTGTGGGAAGCGGCATTAATCGACAACCCATATTTGCCCCAAAGAACTACAGAACCGCAGGAAGCGTCGCCCAATTCAACCTGGCCCATTAACACTGTGGAGGTAAGAATAAAAGTAAAGGTCGTTAAGGTAATCATGAAAAATGTTACCTTTTCAATTCATCAAATTACAGTGTTTAAAAATTTTGATCCTTTATCTTTCATTGCTTTATTTTACTTCCGAGGTTCTCAATAGGATATGATCTGATCCTTCCGTTTCAGCGGACAATTTCCATGTTATTTATTTTCCGAAAAGAAAAGGGGGGAGCATTTCTATTCATACTACGATTTGTCGTGTTTAGGGAGGCCCTGACGACAGCGTATTGCGCTAATGATTTTTGCCAGGTGGCAACATCAGATAAACCAAAGCTCATCGTAAGAGCACATCAGCATCAGCTGTCCTGTGGGCTCTCAGGCAACGCAAGAGCTTCTACGCTCTTCGATGCAAACGCCGCCATCTTCTTCTTCTTGGTTACTTCCTGCAAGAAAACCAGGCCAAACACGCATTCCTTCTTTGTATTCCATCTCAAAATACCTATTTTGTTTTTCATGAGGATGCGTGATTTTTCTCGCTTTCAGACATAGAAGCAAACAAAAATCCAGAATTGGTGTCACCGCGTTGAGAAGCCGACAGTAGAGTTTCGCTTTCCTTTCTCTCTGTGTCACCAGTCTCTTTTTTGTTGACTGCCTTTTGTGGGGTTAGATGACCGAGGCTGTGCACCGCTTTTCCAAAATTGTGATCTTTGGTTTCTTTGTAATTTCATACTTGGGTTGTGGACAGATGCTGATTCGATAAAGTACCATGAAAAACCCGTGTTGTAAAATTCTTTAAGAATCCATGTTCTACACTTCTGGGTCTATGGTCTATTGCTATATTTGACTGCTGATTTGCAGATCTAGGCTCTTAAGACTTGCTCCAGGAATAAAGCATATGTATAAATTGAAATTCGGCTTTTTCAAAGTCCAAAGAAATTGATCGGTTTCGAGTTTATCGTATTGAATATTCTGTGTGGAGCTTAGGGTATATTTCCAGAAAGCTTTTTGTGCTTTGGTATTGTTGCTGCCCATACTTTATAGCGATTTCTTATTGAAGGCAGTATTTGGCAGGACAGAATGATTGAGAAGACTGAACCATCGACTCTCAATGTGTACTCCAATGGGTCAATTCAGAATCAGACCTCAAATGGTGCTTTAGAAGAGAAGCTGGATGAGCTTCGACATCTCATAGGCAAAGCAGAAGGTGATCCCTTGAGGATTGTTGGAATTGGTGCAGGTGCCTGGGGGAGTGTATTTACTGCCTTATTGCAAGATAGTTATGGCCATCTAAGGGATAAGGTTCTAATTAGGATATGGAGAAGGCCTGGCAGATCAGTTGATAGGGCCACATCTGAGCACCTGTTTGAAGTGATCAATTCCAGGGAAGATGTATTAAGGAGATTGATTAGGCGCTGTGCATACTTGAAGTATGTTGAGGCAAGATTAGGTGATAGGACTTTACATGCTGATGAGATTTTGAAAGATGGCTTTTGCTTGAATATGATAGATACCCCTCTTTGCCCTTTGAAGGTTGTGACCAATTTGCAGGAGGCTGTGTGGGATGCTGATATTGTCATTAATGGGTTGCCATCAACTGAAACGCGCGAGGTGTTTGAGGAAATTAGTAGGTATTGGAAGGAGAGGATCACGGTACCAGTTATTATCTCTTTGGCAAAGGGCGTAGAGGCTGAGTTGGAGCCGGAGCCTCGCATAATAACCCCCACTCAAATGATCAACAGAGCAAGTAAAATTACATTTCGTAGATCTTTTTTCTCTTGCAAATTGTGTGATTTTCCTTTTTCTTTAATATCAATGTTGCATGCATAATAATTGAATATGTTGTGCTTTGCAGCTGGAGTTCCAATGGAGAACATCCTTTACCTTGGAGGACCTAACATTGCATCAGAGATTTACAATAAGGAATATGCTAATGCTCGAATATGTGGAGCAGAAAAATGGAGGAAACCTTTGGCAAAGTTTTTAAGGCAGCCTCATTTTATAGTATGGGATAATGGTGACCTTGTTACTCATGAAGTCATGGGTGGTCTAAAAAATGTCTATGCCATCGGAGCTGGTAAGCTTCAGTTTCTTCATTCCTTAAGTTTGGATTTCATAGATCATAATGCTCATGTCATTCACACCTTATAAGCAATGGTTGAGCTCTTTACAGCATGACAGACTGAAAATGTAGGTTGGATCTAGATGAGGTTGCTATAATATTTGAGTTGATTCCACTCTGACTCATAAACTGCTTTCAGATTCTGTAGGCTCCTAAAGGAATGCAACATCCATTACCAAGAAGCTGCATGTTGGAAAGTGTGTTAGTCTTTTGGTTAGGCTTTAAACCTAATAGGATGCATATCAGAAATTGTATAGAACTTATCAATATGAGAAGTGATATTATCTCTTCTATGCAATTGATTTAATTTGTTACAGATGTAATTGTTAATAGTGGCTTGTGTTTGGACAAATCTTTTATAATTGAGTTGTCAAGTGAGAAGAACAATGGATCTTTTGGCACTAGAGAGAAGTTAATGACTGCATCATGACTAAGAGTTAAATTTTTTGCTGTGTGATATTGTAATGTGACTACAGTTTTGTTGCTATTAGTTCTTTAATATATTAAAGGAAATTTTTCATTAGGTTAGCAGAATGTTGAGTGACAGTTTCAAATCTTTAATCTGTGTTTTTAACTTTCAGTCATGCTTCTACAGGAATGATGGCAGCTCTTACAAATGAGAGTGCAACCAGTAAATCAGTGTACTTTGCACACTGTACATCAGAGATGATATTTATCACACATTTGTTGGCAGAAGAACCTGAGAAACTTGCCGGTCCCCTGTTGGCTGACACTTACGTAACCTTGTTGAAAGGGCGTAATGCATGGTATGGTCAGCAGCTAGCCAAAGGAGAGTTGAACCTTGAAATGGGCGATAGCATTAAGGGCAAGGGGATGATTCAGGTATTGGTTATTGTTACTCATAGACATGGTGATAAATAAATGATTGATGCTCTTGAACTTAAAAGGGGTCTGTTTTTATTTTGGCTCTAGTTCTGGTTGCCTGAAGTTTGATTGAGGCCATAGTTCTAGTTGCCTGACCATCTACCATTGATGACGACATGGGTTTTCATTTTGTTCTGTTTTACCTCTTACCTGACTCATCTAGAATGTTGGGCTGAAATTTTGCTTTCCAGGGTGTCTCTGCAGTGAAAGCATTTTATGAACTGCTAAGTGAATCCTGCTTAAGTGTCCTGCATCCTGAAGAAAACAAGCCTGTAGCTCCAGTTGCACTTTGCCCCATATTAAAGATGCTATATAGAATACTCATCGCAAGGTATTTTTTGACTCATTCTAGATAAAATTATTCATAAATCTCATTTACAAATTCACCTATCCACCAACACATGCACACTGTAAATGCAGAAGTTAGATGGGAACTTGATCTGAGGCAATATGTGTGAACCTACTGTATTTTTATGGTCACCATTTTTCTGAATTCATATGCTACGTTAGGAGCAGACTGCAATCTAATTTTGTTCGTTTATTCAAATGCCCAGGGAGTTTTCAGTACAGGCCATTCTTCAAGTATTAAGGGATGAAACTATGAATGACCCAAGAGATCGCATTGAGATAGCACAAAGCCATGTATTCTATAGGCCGGCACTCCTAGGACAGAAACCTTGATGATGCATCGCCTATCCTTTACATCTTGTTTTGTCACTCGTCAATGGTTGCATGTAACCATCTAAAATAGTTCCACAGTTTTGGGTTTGGAAGCTAAACTATTACGATAAACAAAGAACAGGTTACAATTTAGTTATTTGTTTGTTGCATCAATTCCTTCATTTGTCTGAGTTTGGCTTGATATAGTACAATGAACAAGGCTTGCATTTTATTTTTCAGGGCTTCTCAGACTCGTTCTTTGCTCTATGTTTCAAAACTTGTGGAATTGAAAGAAAATCTCTTCTTGTTGATTTAAAAGAAAAACTAATGGAATATGATGACATTTATTTTAGCTGAGGGAGATCATTATCATGTCAATGCAATATTCAACGTGGAAGCTGCTTCGTTTTGAGACTAAAACTAGGTGATTCATTTGTGCTCCCCATCCCCATGAATGAAAGAGACTCGGAATGCCGAAGAACTGAGCCTAAAGCGAATGCCATGTGCTAGCATAGCAGTAATACAAACTTCAATTTGCATTTAGAGTGGCTTAGCAAAACTGATACCAAAATGAACCAAGTCCGAACATTTTCAGCGGTATATAGGCCTGAATGACATTATATGCTAGTCCCAACATTTTCAAGGGCATATAGGCCTGAAGTAAATTATGAAAGAGTAATCACAGATTCACTACTTAAATCATATTGGGGGGCTGGAGTTTGTATGTCTGGCTCAATGCGTGTTTTTTGCACCACTATTGGCAGGGGCCTAAGATTTTATGCTCACCGTGGATTGAGTTCATGAAGCAGTATCTGCGCATTAGTTTGGTACTAGGAGTTTGGGCTTCTGTTTATAGGAGGAGGCATGAGCAATAGATGTCTCGTTTTGGACACATATACAAGGACGTTAAAGAGAAGGATATGGATTACAAAATAGTCAAGGACTCGGGGTAAATGTAGATCTTATAGCATAGATTCTTTTAACTTTGAGGCAGGCAGATCTACAGACTTGGTCTCAATCAGTTTGCGGATCTTACGAATGAAAATTTCAGATACTTGAGATGACTGAATAATTTCTAACTCTCAATCAAAATGTAGGCTCCTGTTGGGCATTTTCAGCGGTTGGAGTAGTGAGATTAGGGCTGTCAGGGTATATGATGGACAGTGCCTTAAAATTTATTGAAAAGCATGGCTCATCCGGTATGCAGCCGAACCGTCAACCAAGAAAACCTGGTACGAAGATGCCCCAGCCAGACATGTAGTCTCATCCAATATAAAACCACCTGACAGTTTTGTGTTAACAAAGGTACAAGCTTTTGCTAGATGAACATCAGGATGTTTCATTTGTAAACTGTTAGGCAAGACATCGTACATTCATCCCATGATTGAACAATGGTCGTACAATGTTTTAGCTTTTGAGATGTATTGGTACCATTATACTATATTGATGAAAGAAAATTTCTCGTACAGCTTAAGCAATGATCGATGTAGGAATAAAAATTTAAAATGGAAAAAATGAGATTAGAGGTCTATTAAAAATACTTTTGGTAGAGATATTTCGATGTTCAAATTAGATCAAAGGAAATAAGATTTCAATGATAGGAGGTATTAAAAAATAAATAAATGGAGAAGAGAAAAGAAAGAAAAAATTGAATAAAAAGAGGAAGCCTTTATCCGAAAGAAGAAAACCCTTTTTAAAGAGATAATTAAAAACCCCTTATCAAGGTAGAGCTTATTTTTTATCTTGTCGAGTAATATTTATTAAAAAATATAAAAATATTATTTAATAAGTTATTTTTTAATTAAAATAATATTATAATTTTTATAGGTTACGCCACACTAATATCCATCTAATTTAGTCTAGAACTAAAAGTGAATGGGTGAAAAATTGATTTATTACCTAGGGTTTAGCAGTATTAAGTTCAAACTGAAAAAGTTGATCAAATCAAATCGATTTAAAAATTTGATTTGATTTTTTATACATTTCGATTTGATTCGATTTTTAATTTTAAAATTTTGATTATTTCGATTCGATTCAATTTTAATAAAAAAAATTGAAAAAATCAAACCGAACTGATTAGTGATAATAATATATTTTTTTAATAATATAGAGAAATTAAATCATATTAAAATTAAAATATTTTAATTAAATTGTAAAATATTAAAAATAAAGTGTAAAAAAATTAAAAAAATTATTAAAAATCGAAATCGATCAAATTAAATCGAATCGAACTAAATCAGACCGATTCGATTCGATTCGGTTTCTGACCAAAATCGATTCGATTCGATTTTTATAAATACTAAAATTTCGATTTTCAATTTATTTGATTCAGTTTGATTTTAAACCGAACCGACCGAATGCTCACCCCGCCTGTACCCAAGCAATACGATCAATATGATGTTAAATAACTTCACTGATGTAAACAAAAATTACAATTAACAAGTCAGTGAGACATGGCCCACCATCCAGTCACAAGCTATTCTCTAAAGGGTATATTCCAATTTCAATTGCCCCAAACACATCAAAAATAATAGCAAAAAATAAGATCAATAAATACAGTTATTTTTCCTCCTGTTGCATTCATCAACCTTTGCGCCCATGAATTGATTTCTATGATCTAATTGAAAGAAGAAGAAGAAGAAGAAGAAGAAGAAAGAATGAAGGGTTTTGCCCCCGTGGCTTCAATTAAGCACGTTTACAACAAGCAAGCACATTTTCATCCAAAAATTGGCTAAGCTGAGTGCTGTACAATTTTGGATCATTTCTGAAATGATCAACATGTGGCGTGAACACAAAGTTGCAAGCCCTGACCTCATGCCCAGCTCTTCGCTGATCCTCTATAAACGATTCCACAGACACTGCAGGGATGACTCTATCTGCAGAGCTATAAATGTATAGCTGTGGACAGCTAGGTTGCCCTGAAGATAGTAAGCTTAGCACATCAGAGAGCCTCCTGTGAATCGATAATTAAAAAAATATCATGAGTCTCTGTTTATGAGGATACTTTCAATAACATCATTATTTATTTGTACTCTACAATATCCCATTCAGATTCATTTCTTACCTGTTCACAGTAGGAAGATTCAAAATCACCTCAAAGATCTTCTCCAAAATTACTAATAAAGCTGCTTCAGTAGCTGCAGGTTTAGGTTCTACCAACGTTTTGCTGCCAACTAATACCTCCATATTTGACTCATTTGAGCTCATATTTACTTTGGCAGCAACACTATTCTTTTTTAGAAAAGCTGCAGAGAAACCCGAAGCCCAGACCTAAATAAATGAAATCAATCATCATATCAAGTTAAAACTCCCAAGTCTCCAAAATGGAAAAAGAAAGGTGCTTACAGCAAACGTCCACAAAGAAAAGATCAGATGCAATCAACACGCGTTGGAAGACATGATGTTAACAGGAGAAAACAAAATGATCACTGGTAGATGCTAGAAAGGTCCACGCACAAGCATCATAGGAAGTTAGAACTCCCAAGTCTCCAAAATGGCAAAAGAAAGGTATTTACAGAAAATATCCGCAAAGAAAAGATCAGTTGCAATCACCAAATGCATTGGAAGACATGATGTTAGCAGGAAAAAACCAAACTGATCACTAGTAGATACTAGAAAGATCCACGCAATATAATGCTGAAAATATGTGAGGGAAAGACACCACCGAAGGGCAGTTATCAGGCCAGTGTCATATTATCATAGTTCAAATGGAAAAATCGTCACGATGGCCCCCAAACCATAAAAGATGTGAACTATGTATAGTTGTGATGGAGGTGCACTTGGATGAAACTAAAATCCAAGGCTTATACAAATGGAATTTAATGACCGCTACGCCTCTGATATCCGGACCGCAGTTGAGCCCAAGTAGGAAGGCCAGACCGTAATCCCATCAAAACTCAAATTGCTAAGGTCTGTTTTCTAGCACGCAGCCCAGGCCACGCTCGGGCCGGCCGGGCAGAGCAGGATCCAGGCCCAATGGAGAGGGATCCAGTTTAAATGACTTGATGGATCAGTGGGAGAACCAACTCCTGTACATCCGGAATCATGTCAACTCAGGCACTGAAGGGAATTAAATAGCCGCTTGACGATGGAAAAAGGGGTAGTACGTCATATGTATGGCTCTGCACAATAACGACATGTGGTACTGTAACAGGGTGGCGGTTAAACGTCATTAGAAGACAAAAGGAAAAGAGAATAAAGGCAGAAGGGATAGGTCATTCAGGGAGAGCTCACTCACACATACCCTACCCCTTTTTCCCTGCATTGGATCTCAGATCATCAATTGGTGCCGTCTGTGGGAACGAAAGAAGATCTTTTCGTAGTTCTCATCTTCATTATACCCATTGAGATCCACGTGGCCAACCACGGTGAAAACCACACTGAAAACACCCCAAATGACTTGATTTCTACTCAGGAAGGTCCAGAGTTTTCATTTTTCAGCCCCACAGCCCCATTGAACCAGCTATCCATATTGTTCAATCCCTTGCTGAGCTCGGTAGGGACCGTGCCTAGAACCACTCTGTCTGACCAAGAGCTACAAAACATGGCTATTCAACTCCAAAATACTGCATATTGGTTAGGGCAAATGTTGCAGTAGAGGGGACTCAGTATCCCATTGAATGTACCGCCCGTAGTCAAAGGATTCAATGTTAACGAATCTCAACCTACCCTAAACCACAAAATCTCTCAACAAAGCAGCAGGAGGACAGGTGAGTGGTGAATGAGATGGAGAGGCCAGTAGGAGAAAAGAGCCTGTGGCCAGAACAGGGGCCGAATGGTAAGGGAGCTTATCGAGAATGACGAAATCGAAAGCTATTCTTCTGAGCTAGTAGGAAGATCAGAAAGTGAAGAGTTAGAGTGAAACTACTGCCTGAAAAAGCAGCCGAGAAGAGAAGAGACAGATGTAGGCTAGAAACTGGAGAGGATGAAGGAGCAGCTCTTGGCAGAACTGGGGGCACGAGAAAACAACACTCCCCTACTACCGACCTCATCCCCATTCGTGAAATAGGTGCAACAAGAAACTATTTCTAAAAAGTTCAAGATGTCGTCAATGGCCACATACAACGGCACGGGAAACACTCGGAAGCATATCTTGAACCACAAGACATTCATGGAGTTGCACGCCCTGATGTGCAAGGTCTTCCCTACCACCCTCACCGGCCCAGCCCGGGCATGGTTTAATAGCCTAAAAGCAGGAAGCATTAAAAGCTTCATGGACTTAGCCAGCGTATTTATTAGTAGATTCATTGTCGGGGTCCCGGCGGAGGAAAAAATCAGCTACCTAAAGACAGTCAGGCAAAGGAGAAATGAGTCCCTGAAGGAGTACGTAGCCAGGTTTAACTCGGAGGCTTTGCAGATCCCCAAGCTCGATGAGGCCAGAACAGTGGAAGCCATGCAGAAAGGGACCACCTCCCCGGGATTTTTCGGCTTATTGTGTAGAAAGTCACCCACTACTCTAGCAGAGTTGATGAAAAGGGCAGAGAAGTAGATAAGACAAAATGACGCCTTAACCACTAGTAGATTCGCTTGGGAAACAGGAGATAAGAGAAAGGCCGTGGAAGACAAATGACCTGAAAGGCAGGAGCGGAGGCAGTACCAGGGGCCAGAGGCATTGAACATGCACCAGTGGAAAAGGAAGGAACAGAGACCATACCAACCTCGGATCCCTGAGGTAATCACTCCTTTGAATGTGTCCAGGGCTGAAGTGCTCGTGGCTGTCCAAAACAAAGACTTTATACAATGGCCCAAGCCCATGAAGGCCGATGCGAGAAGAAGAGATCCAAACAAATACTATCAATACTATCGGACTCATGGTCATGACACTAATGATTGCTACCAATTGATAAATGAGATAGAAAGTCTCATCAAGAGAGAGCACCTCAAGAGCTTTGTAAAAAAGTCGGGAGGGCAGAGACCCCAACAGAACACGGCGGCAGAGAGACCCGTTAGACAGATAGGAAAACCAGTGAATGATGGCTCTAACGGGACGATCAACATGAACGTGGGAGGAACTGAAGGTCGTATGAGCAGCAGAAAGGGAAAGAAGAGAAGCAAGAATGGGGAAGGGAGCAGTGCCGAAATTATGCAGATAATAGAGCACTCTCCAGTGACCATCTCCTTCTCTCCGAAAGACGCCTATGGAGTCCAAATGCCTCATGATGATGCCCTAGTCATAGAGGCCATCATTCACAACTTCCGGGTTCGAAAAATCCTAGTGGATGATAGGAGTAAGGTAAATCTACTACCCTACCGGGTCTTCCAACAGATGAA